>NW_017728886.1:198122954-198152229 GCF_001723895.1 Crocodylus porosus | reverse complement strand
ACGCCTTGTTGGACCTGGTGCTGGCCATGGGTGATGACCTGGTGAGGGGGCTGCGGGTGCTCGACCACCTGGGCAACAGTGATCATCACCTGCTGGAATTCACCATCCAGCACAAGGTGGCAAAGGCCTGCAGCAAGGCAGCAGCCCTAGATTTCAGGAGGACAGACTTCAATGAGCTAAGGATAATAGTCAGGGAAACACTGAGGTCCCAGAGGGAAGGGGAGCCAGGTGTCCAAGAAGAGTGGTTGCTCCTTAAGGAGACGATCCTCCAAACCCAAAGGGAGGTAATCCCAACAGGGATCAAATGGAGCAAGAGGGCACACAAGCTCCCATGGCTCACTAAAAGCATCCGGGATTGTCTCCTAGCTAAAAGGGAGGCGAACACCCAATGGAAGGGAGGGGCCATCACCAGGGAGGACTATACTGCAGTTGCTCAGGAATGCAAGGTGGCAGTCAGGAAGGCCAAGGCGCAGATGGAACTGGGACTAGCTTCCCAGATTAAGGACAACAAGAAGTCCTTTTTTAAATATATAGGGGGCAAAAAGAATGTTCTGAGTAATGTGGGGCTTCTGCAGGACATGCTGGGAAATTTGGTCGTTACACCACATGACAAAGCCAACATATTTAATGATTTCTTTGCCTCCATTTTCCTAAGCAGGGACCAGACCAGCCCCCCACCCCCGGGGCCCCCTTAGATCCCAGGGGAGGTGCACCTAGGCCAAGGGTTAGTGAGGAACTAGTTAGGGAACTTCTGGAGGGACTGGATGTATTTAAATCAGCTGGTCCGGACAATCTCCACCCTAGAGTACCGAGGGAATTGCCTGAGGTCATTGTGGGACCCCTGGCATGGCTTTACGAGCACTCGTGGTGCTCTGGTGTGATGCCAGAGGACTGAAAAAGGGCCAATGTGGTTCCTATCTTCAAAAAGGGGAAGAAAAAGGACCCGGGAAATGATAGGCCAGTTAGTCTTACCTCAATCCTAGGCAAGCTTTTTGAGAAAATTATTCTGGCTCATATCCACGAGGGGCCAGCAGTCTTTCTGGACTTTTGGAAGGCCTTCGACACTGTCTCTCACCCCATTCTCATTAAGAAACAGGGAGATTGTGGTGTCGACACCCACACAGTCAATTGGGTTGCCAACTGGCTGGAAGGCTGCACCCAGAGAGTGGTGGTGGATGGGTCATTTTTGACTTGGAGGGATGTGGGCAGTGGGGTTCTGCAGGGCTCGGTCCTCGGGCCCACACTTTTCAACATCTTCATCATTGACTTGGATGAGGGGGTAAAAAGCACCCTGTTCAAATTTGCTGATCACACTAAGATGTGGGGGGATGTGGGCATGCTAGAAAGGAGGAATAGGCTGCAATCAGACATAGACAGGTTACAGGGGTGGGCAGATGAGAATAGGATGGGATTCAACACCAGCAAGTGCAATGTGATGCACCTGGGGAGGAACAATCAGCATCATACCTACAGGTCTCGGGAACTCTGTCAGTACACAGGCAGAAAAGGACCTTGGAGTCATCACTGATTCCAAGATGAACATGGGCCAGCAGTGTGGGGATGCAGTCTGGAAGGCTAACCACACCTTGTCATGCATCTACAGATGCATCTCAAGCAGGTCCTAGGAAGTGATACTCCCCCTTTATGTGGCACTGGTCAGGCCACAGCTGGAGTACTTCACCCAGTTCTGGGCACCGCACTTCAAGAGGGATGTGGACAACATGGAGAAGGTCCAGAAGAGGGCCACTCGCATGATCGGGGGCATCAGGGCAGACCCTACGAGGAGAGGCTATGGGACCTGAACCTGGTTAGCCTCCACAAGAGAAGGCTGAGGGGGGATCTAGTGGCCTGTTACAAACTAGTCAGAGGGGACCAGCAGGCACTGGGGAAGTCCCTGTACCCCCATGCTCTACTAGAAGTGACCAGGAATAACGGTCACAAGCTGGCAGAGGGTAGATTTAGGCTAGATATCAGGAGGCGCTACTTCACGGTCAGGGCAGCTAGGATCTGGAACCAACTTCCAAGAGAAGTGGTGCTGGCTCCTACACTGGGGGTCTTTGAGAGGAGGCTAGATGTGCACCTTGCTGGGGTCATTTGACCCCAGTACTCTTTCCTGCCATGGCAGGGGGTTGGATTCAATGATCTGCTCAGGTCCCTTCCGACCCTAGAAACTATAAAACTATGGAAGTAAGGAATCCTAGCAAAAAGTGACACCAAACATAATGGGGAATTTGCAAAAGGAAGAGAGGGAAGGGGAGAATAGGAAAATACTGTCTGGGGTAATAAGACAAATTCAACTCCTTCTAACTTACACATTCCCCCAAAATTGACCTTTCCACCAAGGAAAAGAGTCAATCAGGACCCAGGGTAATTACAGACTGGGAAAACCAACTGTTCTCTAATTGCTGTAATTTGCTGTAGCTGGAAAGAGAACACTACTCTGGGGATGAAAAAAAGTTAGATCAGTTATCTAAGATGGTGACATCCACAAAGGTACCATTCACACATTTAAACTCCAGGTATCCTGGAGCTCCTCTGCTACAGGAAATTATACCCTGAAGAGAGACCATGGGAGATGCCATTTATGTCAGCCACTGAGAATTATCATTGACAGAGAAGCTGGAATTAGGAACAGGAAGACAGGATCCGAGGAAGTAAAGGTTCACAGACTATAACAACTAAAGTGAAATTAAAGTACTTTCTGTTTAAAATAGCCTTTGCTTCCTGAGCTACTCTATGCCTTTCATAATTTCCAAAACAGTTTTCTCTTGCACTTTCTCTGCAAAAACAGACACTCCTTCCTGTGATAAACAGAAAGAGTCACAGGGCTCCAAAGCACAAGGACTAAACAAAGGCTCAGCGACCCCAGGTCCACAGCCCCAAAGAGCCCGATAGAAATCTCCCTTACCCAGGTGTTTCTGGAGGGGAGGGGCAGGGAGCTCCAACACCGGTATAAAGAAGAGCCCAGAACAGGCAAGGAGGGGGAGCGTAAAACTGGAAGGAGGAGGAGGAGGAGCGAGCTGACACGCTGCAGGGAACTTTGAGAGTGACATGGAGAGCCGGTAGGAGACTCTTGCAGAGAGTAAGCTCCACAGAGGGAACTTAAAGCAAAGACTGCTGACCTGGGGGCTTACAACTGTTTGTTATGACCTGGGAGCCAGTGGAGCCCAGCAGAGTTTTGTACCATAAAGTCCCTAATAGAGGGGCATTATAGATTGGTGGTACCGTAAAGTCCCTAAAAGTGGCACAAGCCAAAAATGGTGTCACTGATGGACCTAATGTGATAAGAGGAATCATGACAACCTCAACAAGAGGCTCAGGGAGAGCCACCAAAGAGAGGAAAGGGACAGAAAAGAGGGACTGACCTCCTGAAAGCCAATTTTGTTTGCTCTCAGCTAAAAGCAGCTGGAATAATAACCCAGGCCAGGAGTGCCTGGTTTTGTTTTCTTTTTTTCCTGTTTTTGCTTGGAATGGAGGTCACATTGAAAGACCAATTGACTGATCAGATCCTGGTGAAATGGGAGAGGGTTTGGGGTGGCGGAGCCCTCAGGAACGTAGGACCTTCATGGGACGACGGTGGGACAACTAATGGGACTATACACCCAGGTACTGAACCAGCTCCTTTAACACCAAGTCATGGCAGGAGAAACGTGGGTGTGTAGAGCACCAATTAGAAACCGTCTCACTCGAGTCAGATGGCAGGTGGTGTCCTACAGGTCTGCAAGTAGCGGAGATACTTGACAATGGTGCTTTGGCTGGGAAATTCAGCAACGGTCTCCCAAGAGGAATCAAAATGGAGCACCAACCAGTGTTGACAGGGTCAGAATCCTTGCAACACACCATGAGCCTGATGCTGCAGGTGCTGCAGCAGCAACAGGCAGCAAGGCAGACAGCTATAGAAGAGCACCTGATTCAACAGCAGGTTTGGGCACAAATGGGCCTTTTGGACATTAAGATGCCCAAGATGACTAAAGAGGACAATCCCAAGGCATTTTTAGAATTTTTTTAAAGGGAAGCCACAGTGTCTGGGTTGGAAAAGGTGAGATGGGCTAGACATTTGGGAATCCTTTTGATAGGACAGGCCCAGGTGGTCTATAGGGCCATGACCCAGTTAGATGCCCAGGACTATGACAAAGTGAAGGGAGAAATCTTACAAAGACTTAATATAACCCCAGAGAGACACTGGCAGGCATTTAGAGGGAGGAAACGAATGGAAGAAAAGGTACCATGACTTTTGTGGCAAAGCTTAACAGATATTATGAATAAGTGGCTTAAACCAGAAGTCAGTTCCAAAGAAGAAATCTGTGACCAAATACTGTTGGACAGTTTATATCAGATTTGGAGGAGGATGCCAAGACATGGGTAAGATGCCATTGCCCCAAGTCTTCCCGAGAAGCCCTGCAATGGGTGGAAGATGTTGATATGGCACAAGGAGAAATGTGGCAGGATCGAGGTACAAGAGGGACAAGAGCAGGCTATGTGCAGGAGGCAGACCGAAAAGGTGAAGGAGAGAACAGAGGAAGGAAGAAAGGAAGCCCAGCGAGGCCAGTCTGTTTCACCTGTGGTAGATGGGGCCATATAGCTCAGAACTGTTCCTGGGGTCTGTGGATGACACCGGGACCAAGTGAAACCAAGACAGAACCCACAGACCTTTGAGCAGGGCTGAGGGAAGGACAAGATATGGAACGGATAAATTGTAGTGTGGGGAACTGCTTGACAACGAATGTACAACCCCTACCTGAGGTGACAGTGTGGGTGGAAGGCTGGCTGATACAGGCCGTGGTCGACACAGGATGCACCCAATCTCTGATCCGGCCATCGCTGATAACTGGAAACAAGCCCTGAGATGTGCCAGCATAGAGCTGGTCTGCCTCCATAGGCAAAAAGCATATTACAAACACCATTTGTTGCATGTGCAAGTGAAGGGGGTCATCAGAAGAATCCAGGTGGGACTGGAGGAAAAAATTTTGTACCCCATGATATTGGGTAGAAATTGGCCAGAGATTTTCGAAGTCGTAGCATCACTTGATAGACCTGAAGACACTAGAGAGGGATTAGTCGGGGCTGGTACAGGGACAGAAGAAGAACTGGAAATAGAAGCACTTGCCAGTAGCAGTCAATTCTGTGAGGCCCAGGAGAGTGATGAAGAACTGCAGGCCTTCAGGGAAACCAAACAAGCGAGAATCAACCAGCAGGTAACACATCCCGAACAAAATAAGCCAGTGCCATGGTGTGAGATGCATAAGGGTTTATTATACAGGATTAAGAGGGGTAAAGCCAAAGGGGAGGAGGTGGCCCAGTTAATTCTACACAGACTTTACAGAGAGCCACTCCTGTGCTTAGCTCATAGGAATCCCTTGGGGGGACATCTAGGCAAAAATAAGACCGAAGCCTGCCTAGCTAGATGGTGTTTTTGGCCCCACATGTATGAGGGAGGTTGAAGGATTCTGTCGAGTCTGTGAAGTATGTCAGAAGATGAACACTTATAAGCCCCCCAAGGCACCATTGCAGCCGATGCCTTTGGTTAGAGACCCTTTTTCTAGGGTGGCCTTAAACGTAGTAGGGCCCTTACCTCGGAGCATAGCAGTGCACCAGTTTGTTTTAGTGCGAATAGATTATGCAACCAGGTTTCCAGGGGCTATCCTGTTGCAAGTTGTGACAGGGCTGAGTCGCAGAAGAATTAATGAAACGGGTGGCAAAATTCGGTATCCCTATGGAGATTATTACTGACCAGGGGTCTAATTTGATGTCCCTAGTATTGGGTTCCATGTACAAAGTGTTGCAGATCTGTCATTTAAGGACGACAGTGTACCACCTCCAAACGAATGGTTTGGTTGAATGCTTTAACAGTACCCTTAAAGAGATGTTGCGCCGATGTGCCCAGGTAGAGCCGAGAAAGTGGAACCTGCTGATGCCACCCTTGCTGTTTGCAATTAGGGATGCCCCGCAAGCATGGCTGAGGTATTCGCCATTTGAGTTAACCTATGGACACAGACCCCGGAGATTGTTAGATGAAGTGAGAAAAGGGAGGGAGGCAGACCCCAACACAGGAAGAGGGGCATCAGAGTATGTGCAGGATTTAAAAGAGCACCTCCAGTTGGCAAGGGAAGCGGCACAGGAGAATTTGAAACAGGCACAAAGTAAACAAAAGGAGAGATATGATGGGCATGCTAAGGAGAGAGAGTTAAAAGTGGGGCAAAAGGTGCTGGTGTTGTTACCTAGTTCGACAAGTAAGTTCCTGACATGTTGGCAAGGACCTTTTATGGTAATAAGAAGAATGGGACCCGTAGATTACGAGATATTGCACCCAGGGGCCAAGAGAGAAAAAACAGGTGTACCACATAAGTCTTCTTAAAGAGTAGCATGAACCTACAGGCCTATTGCTTTCTCCTGACCCCGGATCGGAGGAGTTTGGGTGCCAGGTTACAGATAATGCTGGAGACCCCGGAGACCATGACAGGGTCCCTGTGGGGAGGCAACTGGAGGTAGGACAGCAGAAACAGCTGCAAGGTTTAATCAAAGAGTTTGAGGATGTCTTCATGGATAGTTCGGGGAAAGCTGTAGGGGTTGAACACAAAATTATTACCAAACAGGGTCATGAAGCATAGGAGAAATGGCAGAGGATCCCATACCATAGGTATCAACGTATTAAGGAGGAGCTGGAAAAGATGTTAGCTCAGGGGATTATCACACCATCACACAGTCCATGGTGTAGTCCATTAGTAGCAGTTACAAAACTGCATGGAAGTCTGCTAATATGCGTAGATTTTCGCAAACTAAATGCCCTGATCCAATTTGACACATTCCCCATGCAGCGGGTGAGCAAATTAGTGGAGTGTATAGGACAGGTGAGGTTTATATCAATGCTAGATTTATCCAAAGGCTATTGGCAGGTGCCTTTGAGAAAGGAAGACTAACCCAAGACCGCCTTTGGTAAACCATGGGGTCTTTTTAAATTTAAAAGAATGCCAATTGGCCTTAATGAGGTGGCAGCCACTTTCCAGAGGCTGATCAATTGGGTACTCACTTCGCATCAAGATTACGCCTTGAGGTACATTGATGATATTATAATTTACACAGAGTCATGGGAACAACTTCTAAGGGCTTTAAGGGCCATCTTACTCAAGCTCAGGCAAGTAGGACTGATGGCGAACCCAAAAAAGTGCATGCTGAGGAAGAGGGAAACCAAATATTTAGGATTTTTAGTGGGGCAAGGACAAGTGAGACCCCTCACTGACAAAGTGAAAGCTATTAGAGAATATCATGCTCCTATGACAAAGAAGCAAATGCAGGCCTTCTTAGGGCGTGCAAGTTATTACTGGAGGTTTATACCCAAATTTGCGGAGACAGCAACCCTTTAGTCGAGGCTATTATGGGCAGAAAGTCATATGGCATTGAATGGAACGTGGGTCGACGGAAAGCCTTTGAAGACCTTAAGCAGGCCTTGTGCCAAGAGGTAATTCTCCATACGCGCTGCCCTTCACTCTGCAGACCAACGCTTCGGCATTCGCACTGGGAGCAGTTTTATCTCAGGACATGGATGGAGTGGAGCTGCCAGAAACTGAACTAAAACGAGAAAAGGTATTCCACTGCGGAACATGAATGTCTCACTATCCGTTGGGGGGTGGACTATTTTCATTATTACCTATTGGGCCGCAAATTTAAATTGACAACTGACCATGCCCCCTTGAGATGGTTAAACATGGCAAAAACAGATAACACCTGCATAATGAGGTGGGCATTGGCTCTCCAACCTTTCAGATTCTGCGTTGCATTCAGGCCAGGGAAGATGAATACAGTGGTGGACTTCCTATTGCATTGTGATGAAGATGGCCTGAATGAGGTGAAAAGGAAAGAGGAAGGAGCAGAAGGCAGCATACCAAATGAGAACCTAGTAAGGCAAGAATGCGAAGGACCTTGCAGCGTCTTGAGGAATGCGATGTGTGAGAAAGAGGGCTCCAAAGCACAAGGACTAAACAAAGGCTCAGCAACCCCAGGTCCACAGCCCCAAAGAGCCCGGCAGAAATCTCCCTTACCCAGGTGTTTCTGGAGGGGAGGGGCAGGGAGCTCCAACACCGGTATAAAGAAGAGCCCAGAACAGGCAAGGAGGGGGAGCGTAAAACCGGAAGGAGGAGGAGGAGCGAGCTGACACGCTGCAGGGAGCTCTGAGAGCGACTGGAGAGCCGGTAGGAGACTCTTGCAGAAAGTAAGCTCCACAGAGGGAACTTAGAGCAAAGACTGCTGACCTGGGGGCTTACAACTGTTTTTTACCACACTGGCAGCGGGCGGAGCCCAGCAGTTTTGTACCATGAAGTCTCTAATAGAGGGACACTATTGATTGGTGGTACCGTAAAGTCCCTAAAAGTGGCACAAGCCAAAAATGGTGTCACCGATGGATCTAATGTGATAAGAGAAATCATGACAACCTCAACAAGAGGCTCAGGGAGAGCCACCAAAGAGAGGAAAGGGACAGAAAAGAGGGACTGACCTCCCGAAAGCCAAATTTGTTTGCTCTCAGCTAAAAGCAGCCGGAACAATAACCCAGGCCAGGAGTGCCTGGTTTTGTTTTATTTTTTTCCTGTTTTTGCTTGGAATGGAGGTCACATTGAAAGATCAACTGACTGATCAGACCCCGGGGGAACAAGAGATGGTTTGGGGTGGCGGAGCCCTCAGGAACGTCTTCAGGAACGTCCCTCTTGGCTCTTCATGGGGCGACGGTGGGACAACTAATGGGACTACACACCCAGGTACTGAACCAACTCCTTTAACACCAAGTCATGGCAGGAGAAACGTGGGAGTGTAGCACACCAATTAGAAACTGTCTCACTTGAGTCGGACGGCAGGTGGTGTCCTACAGGTCTGCAAGTAGCGGAGATACTTGACAATGGTGCATTGGCTGGGAAATTCTGTAACGGTCTCCCAAGAGGAATCAAAAATTTTTTAAAAACTCTTCTTTTATTTACTTAGCAACTGAACTAAAGAAGTCTCTATTGACCTCAATGAAAAATAAGGTTTTATTTTCTCACCTTCCACATTCCCCCATCAAAACCATTTGAGGTTGTAAGAAGGCTTAGGTTGAATAAAGAATTTCAATTTCATTCTGAGCATATGCAATAAATGCAAAGGAACATTCACAGATACTCTTGAAATGACAAAAACCTTTACATTTAAGCAAAAAAAGTCTTCCAATAAAAGAAGAGGGAAAAAAAATCCACCTCTATTTAGAATCACAGAAAGTTAGGGTTGGAAGGGATTTCAGGAAGTCATTTAGTCTAACTGTACATGTGTGTGTATGCATTAGATATCTCATATATACATTTCTAATGCACTATGCTTATGCATTAGAAAGCAATGTTGCCCTGGTCTGTGGAAGCAGGGAAAGAGAAGGTGGAAACCAAAAAAAAGGAAAGGATAATACATACAATAGCTGTAAATGAGGAAGGAAAATATTAAGAGTATTAATGCATGAAGGGATCAAAATATTGTATGTATGGCATTTCCATAGCATATATATTAGTGGAGTCATTCTTTTTCTTTAAATTAGTATTGTGATAATTAAATAGGGGGGGGTGTTTTAGGTTTTTTTGTTTTGTTTTTGTTTTTACATTGAGTTGCCTATTTAAAGAATTCTGTGTGATCATTTATTTTGAAATTATTTTTTTTCTAGTAATGTTTTGGATGTGGCTTTTTTTTGTGCAAGCGATAAGCGCATAGAAGGTTAACCTCAAACATATGTATGGCTGTAAATTGTTGTTAGGTCCAGAGATGTTGCCATTTTGAATATAACAAAAGGACAAAACACTCGATACTCATCTGATGCCTGTGGAAATCAAGAGAAACTTTGGGGAAGTAAATGGTGTTATCTTACTGAAAGACCAATACTAGAAGTGGGGAAAGACCCTAATTTACTGGGGACTTCTTGACATTACCAGCATAGCAGATTTTGATCTATGACTATCTGAAGTCTATAGTTCTCACTTCCCAGAAAGCTTAAATTAACCACTGAAATAGCCTATCTGATCACTGATGCTTTAGCAAAGCAGGTCAGCAGCCTGTCATCTCTACCATGTAACCTTCCCTTGATACAACTCTATTCTGTCAAGGTATTTTCAAGGATAGTCCCAAATTATTTTTCCCCAAGGTAACATTAAGTCGACATTTACAACAAGAGCTCAATACTCTCAAATTTCACCTGTCCCTACTTATGAATAGATGGCACAATAAATAAGAAGTTATTTCCTTACTTTCAAAATGTAGAAGAAGATAAAATTGTTAGGACAAATTTGAGACTTGAGAACTTTTTAACTTTTTAAAAAGTTACCATGTTAGTGCAGCAACATACTGATCCCTTTCTTTGTTTCTGACAGCATTCTCACCAACTACAGAAATCATAGCTTAAGGACTAGAAGCAAGGTCTAGAAATGCAGAAATAAAGTTTTAAAATATGAAATGTACAGGGAAGGAAACCAGACCCTTAATTCCTTCTTTTGCAGTGCCTGGGAAGCTGTTTACAGGGATAAGCTGTGGGTTTTTTTTTTTCTGTATGAGGCCATGTATTGGTTCAGAACCAATACCTATAGATCCAAACGACACCATTTGCCTTTCACAACAAAGTACTAGGATATTAAAATAGACTATTGATTATTAAAAAGGACCTGGTTAAAGCACCTGGGATGGCAAAATTCTTACAACTGCATTGTATCTACTGTATCTTTGATCAGCTTATTAATTTCTGTAATCTACTCCAAAAGCCAAACCAAACAACTAGCTTGCTCCAAGGCAGGATGATCAGGCTGCTGGGTCTGAGTTGTGCATTTGTTCCTCATTTTGCATCCTGTGGGTCAATGTACACAACCCATATTCTTGAACCAGTTGTAGCAAAACACATAGCAGAAATCTCTAACACAAAAGGTTCCCATATATTTTCATGGTTCTGTTACTTTATTTTTAAAGGGTACAAATAGTTTTGTGTAGCACAGATTGTAGTTCCTTCCACATCCCAGTGAATGATAAGAAAATCTGAATTTGCACAGTACAGTGTTGCCATACAAGTTGCCTGTTTACATAAACTCTTCCAAAATTATGGAAGCAGGGGCACTCTAGCTTTATGAAGAGTCACTTTCTTAACATGTCTTAATACAACCTGCTTTACCTGAACAATCATCCAAAAAAAGGTCTTAATAGAGCAAACTAATACAACTTCCTATTTATCCAAGATTAGTACACAAAAGGACTGCTCAAGATTCTGGAGGAATTAAAATTAACACAAAGCCACATGCTTATGTCAGCTATTCTGGATTAACTCCAAGGTACTGAGAATGTGGCCTTTCTCTCCAGCATAGGCATTTCTGCTGTGCTGCATGGTCTCTTGATTATGATTTAACTTTACAAGTTGTATCAAAGATGCACAGGACTGAATACCTATCATCAAGTAACACTGGAAGAGAGAGACAGAGACAGACAGTGGGACAAACAGACAAAGAAACAAAGAGACAGAACAAGTATATTTAAAAACAAAATTCCTAATTCTTTTCCAAAACAATACACTCTACAGAACAGTTTTTTTCTCTGGGAAAGAGTGCGAGATAAAACATATGGCATATGTGTGGTGAAACTCCTAGCACGTTCAAAGGCACTTAGGATTTGGACAAACATGCAGATTACAGTGCATTAAGACAGGGGACTTCAAGTCCCAAAAATCCAGTAATTCTCTTCTTCTGTAAAGTAAATGTTTACTAGGGTAACAAGAAATAACTCAGGTGGTGTAACTGACAACTTCAATGTGTTGAGTGTAACAGTGGGGCGAGCTGGACAAGTCAGTCCTGGGAAGGGAGGATCCCTGGAGGCATGGCAAGCCACTAGTGGAGGGCAGCTGAATGCCTGGTAAGGGCAGGAGATGGCCAGTATTTACCCGCAGGTGCAGAGCTGACGGTGATGTCACAAACCAGTAACCTGGCACAGCTAGAAAAGAGGAAGCAGGGCTGTACAGGGAGAAAGTACAGAGCACTTTGGATGCAAAATATGTGGCAACACTGAAGCAGGTGGGGAACAGAGCTGGATCCACAGCATGAAAACTGGGAGGGATTTCCTGCCAGCCTGGGACCACTCAGAGAGAGACTCCCCATGGCCCATGGCACCCAGGAACTGGGAGAGAAGCACAAGAGTTGGGCAGCTGGAGACATGGGCATAGTGAAGATGCTGCTGCCTTTTGTTTATTTTTCCCTTAATAAATAATTGGCATTGATTTAGGAGACTCAGCAAGGCAGGTACAGACTTGAAAGCCCTAAATTGATAAGTGGCTCATGATTTGTGTGGGCTGATGTTTTGATTTTGAAGCCCACAAATTGATTTTGGACTAAGTTAATTTAAGTGAGACCACAAATTAATTGGGACCTCTATTAAACTTAAGGGGACCCAGGAGTTAATTAATTGTGGCCAACTGGGAATTAGATATGGACTTTGTTGATATACAAAAACCCATAAATTAATTTATTGTTGAAGTTTGATTAAAGCCCTGTGACTCAAGTGAGGATGACAGTGAAGGCCAATGGCCCAGAATTAATTGCATCATTGGAGTGAAGGTCTGGACTTGAGGCATCAGCCCTGGGTAGCTCAAGAGCAGGGTTGCTGGCACTGTCACTATCTCAGCTGGTGTGTTGGGGAGGAGGAGCCCCAGGAACTCCTACAGCACAAGCATGATCATGAAGGTGCCAATAACATTATAGGACCCTCCTTTTCTTCTCAAGATCAAGGCTTGGCATGTGAGTAGAGGGAGGTATCCCTTGTGCAAATCGCATTGCCACTCTCGTGTACAGGTGACCACTCTACAATGAGACTTAACACCTCTGAAGAAAATATTTTGAAATGTGCTACCTGCTGTTTGATGGAATACTAGATATTACTGCTCTACCCATGTCTTTTGAGAAGTAAATAGCTCCTTTTGAGCAAAAAAAAAAATCCTTCCATTTTGAATGTGAAATTACTTTCTCAGCAAATTCCACATAAGCAATTAGAGCATTCTGTTCATGTTACGTTATCATGCATAAGATTTAGCTTATGCTTTAAGTTTTCTTTTGTCATGAAAGGTTGTTTATAGCAAATAAAAGGGAAACAAACCCCTAGAATACAAGGAAATATATTATGGATAAGACAAGAACACCTCTTAGTTTCTCTATCAACAGGATCTAAAGATAAATCTTCTTCCTTTCCACCCCAAAAATTCACACAGTGTTCAGATTGTATTGCATTCCCTTAGATGCAAAACTGAAATTAGATTTTAAAATATCAGCTTGATTATGAAGTAACGCACTGCTATAAAAACACTCAGTCATGGTTCTTAGGAAAAAATAATCTTTGTTAATTAAGCATATTTTCAAACCTTTAATTTAAAAGAAAGACTACAACATATTTTATATTGATGTTCTCAAGGAAAAGATTCTTCCATGGAGAATTACTGCTGTATTAATATTTATGATATGCATATCAGTTGTTTCAGCTGGCTACAATTTGCTTTCCTACAAAATACTCCAGAAATGCTACTTATTCTCTATAATTCCACCAACAATATTTAAAAGAGCTTGAAGGGTTGTTCAAATCTTAATGGCTGCAGGGCATGCTTTGATTTTCTTAAACATGCCTATGCAAAGAGCTACTTTCTGGTTTCATTACAAGTAGGTCATACTAAACTAGGGCATTTCTTCTGTGGGCCAAATCACATAGCAAAAAAGTAAAGCTCAAGTGAAAGTGCTTTGCTCTGAATGCCAATCAGTCAAGTGTCACAGGACTAAGCAACTGAATCCAAGCCAGCCTACAGCTCCTAGAACACAGGAAAGCATCAGTTATAATTACGAGATGTGGTACAAGGCACTATTCCAAAAAGAACTACTTGGATCTCTGCTATGCAGCAGGTAATGTACCCTTATTGGGGAAACCTTCCCTAACTCTCTTGTATAAATTCAAAAAGGAAAGTGTTTTAGCTCCACTTCTTTTGATCCCCCATGTGCAGCAAGGCTGCTCTGACACGCTGGAATTAATCAAGTTTGCTGGAATCTCCTGGAGCGTAGTAATTACAGCACTCCAACAAACTCCAGCACCTTGTGTATTAACGTCCCTGCACTAAAAAATGGCATTTGATGAGCTTTAGTTAAAGCGCCCCTGCTGCCATTTTTCCATGTGGGGACACTGATCATGAGACACTCCAGGTGCTTTAATTAGAGCAGCTCTTGGAGCCTTTCTAATTAAAGTGCCCTCCCCATCTCCCACTCCTGGAGCACGTATATAAATGCCTCACATATAGGGGCCTACCCAAATTGAGGAGTCAGGCAACCAATTTCACAAGCAGATCATGGGGCTGGCCACCATTTTCATGGGCTTATCATGTTGCCCCTCCCCTGCCATGCCTCTGATTGGCTATGGGGCCCTGGTAGCCCCACCCCTCACCAGTGACTGGACAAGAGGGCTGTCCCTCATGTGGCCTCACTCCTTGCTGATGATTGGTGGAGAGGGGTGGGGCTGCATGCCAGGCAGCCTTCTCAGCCAATCAGCAGTAAGGGACAGGGGCAGCAACCATTTTGGCTGCTCTCCTTTTTATTGGCAGTTTCCGTCTCCTTTCTCCCCCACCCTGGCAGGCTGTGCAGCCAGGCTACCGCAGCCATAAGGACTTCTGGCTCCCACTGAGGAGCCAATTTTTTTTCCCATGAATTTTGTGGATATTGCCCAATTTCACAATTTCCATGAAACTGAGAATAGAGTAGATCCCTACCTATATGTACATGGCAGCAAGGGCAAGATATGGACCTATGTGCTTTCTTGTCTGTCTGAACTGTATAACAGAGAAAGAAAAACATGCATGTTACGATTTGCTGTATGCATTCTTCCTCTTACCATTGCTGTCATGTGGTTATGTCCATCTTCACCACTAAGAGTCAAAGGAGAAAAGGCCTAATTGTGGCCAGTCCTGATTAGAAAAAGCAAGGATAGATACAGAGACTTTTTTTATCTAGTGAACCTTCCCTCCTAACATCCTCAGGAGTTAAACACAAGAGAAGGAGAAGAATACATAGATGTGATTATAGTTTCAGATTTCTGTATATGATTCAGTACAAATGTCTTACCATAGGCATCTCTGCAGAGGTGTAGAAGTGAACCTGTTCTCCAGACATGCATGGGAAATCTAGGAGGTATGATAAGTCCCTGAAGTACACAATGTTTTCATGGGAATTTCATAATCTGGGTGGTTAAAGCCATGAATCTAATGTTGGATCTAGGCATTGCTGTCACATTACCCTCAAACATTTAAATTGTTTTACTTTCATTCATATGAAAATCAGAAGACAGTTTGTGACAATAAATGTGTAATATATGCTATCAGCTGGCCGTTTTCCATTAATACTTGTGTGTGCATACACAATAAAAAAAAATCCATGAAAAAAATTCATCTCCTTCTATGGGCTTTAGGTTTGTGGTGCACATTTCATTTTGGAAGCTCCACATAAGCAAAAAAAAGTCATTTTCTCAAATCTCAGTATAATAATATTGAGACTAGATAAGAGCAATCCCTTCAGGATCCCATGTCTTTGACTAAAGTTTATAACTTATTACTTGGTCATATATGTTACATTTTACATTTTCATATGAAAACAAATCAAATGTTTTAAAGGACTATTATCATAAGGCCCATAAGACCCAGCATAAATTTTAATTAAGCTCACAACTTGATTCCTATCAAATATTTATTGAAACAGCTTGTTCTTGGAAAATTATTTTTATCAAAACATTTTTTTTGGGTAAAACTTGGTCTGATATTTTTAGAACTATTTTTTTCCCCATTCTGGAAAAGTTTGTTTCATGATGTTTCAAATTTTTATTTTGGAATTTAGATTTTTTTTATGTTCTTTTATGGCTTTTCAAAACTTCTATTTTTTCATTCTTATTCTTATTTTTATTACTTTTGAATTATCTTATGACACAATCATCATACTGAAGCACCCATTTATTTTAGATCAAGTTTGTAGTAAAAAGAATAATGCTGATCTAGAAAAGATAAGGTATTTCAATATGCACTAGACTGATCCTTGATTAATTAAAAATAATATATTTTAATTTCAATGTGATTATATTCAATCACATTATGATGTATCAATAACACTCATGTACTGAACCGTTATATGATGTGAAAATAGTAAAAATGGAAAAGAAAATGAAATTCTAAAACTAAAATCTTAACAAAAAAAGTTCTAAAACAAAATTGGAAACTATGGGAAGTTTCTTATGTCTGTTCGGGAAACAGATCCCTCTCCTGCATTGAAATAATCAGTTTCCTCCAAAAAGGAAACTTCCTAGTTCCAAACTGCTCCACTCACAACACCCTTCATGATGGTAAATAGTCATATTTTACAAAAGAGGAAGACAAAACATAAACGTAAAATGAGTAGAATCACTTACTGCATCGGGGGTGCATGTACACATAATACTAAGGTGATGTAGGAATGTGCTCTGGCAACATAGCTCATTGCTATGGTGATGTAGCATCGGCGGGCACAAACCATGATGCCAATGCTACATTGCAGTAGGAATGAGCTTCTTTGCTATAGTACATCACAACGGCAATATAGCTACTAAAAAGAACCATGTGCTACCAGAATGGCACAGTAACAGCTGTTACTGCACTATCATTTAGTACTTCCTAAAGCAAGTAATAAACGATGGCATGGTAACAATTGTGTCATGGGGGACTTGTATAGGCATGCCCAGTGGGTCAGTGAATGAGCCATAAATAAGCCATTTATGTTTGACCCTGAATCTAGTGCCCTCCAAAGAACATCTTGTTTCTTTCCTAACAGTCAGTACATCATCAGATGCTATTACACCCATTCTAAAACCTTGACTAGTAAGAATGATCTCTTCATGAACATGCTCTCACACATGCAAAAGAAAGAGAAGCTGAATGATACTACGTTTGACAAGACTCCAGGCTGTCCCACTTAACATAAATCAACCAAAAAGAAATATAAAAGCAATTCTAGTCACTTGTATTTACCCATTAGGAATTCATAGGGTCATACGCTTTCATGTAGACATGGCCCAAAGTGAACTCAAATTAGTCAGAGTTTGCCAAGGACATTTATTCTTGGTGAGGGAGAAGGAGGCTGAAAGAAGCCATTTTACCAGGTCTAGCCCCACTTGTGTTGTAACTACAACTTCCAAGTCATAAGGGAGTATATAGCAGAAGTTCAGAGGACCATAGCAGAGGAAGGCCACATGCTGCTTTCTTTTTCAGGGGATAAGTTTACTGATAGATCTTAACTCAATGAGAGAAGTAAAATTTTCACCCCTGGAGCTTTAGATCACTCTGGGCTGGATAGCTAAGAATCATGGATATGAGCTCTTCTCAGGCTCAGAAACAAATCAAGCCTACTATCTATGACTGAATCAGACAACCTTGACAATCCACTCATGGGAACTGTTAGGTTTATAATCTGACAAGGCAGTTTGAGATAAGCAAAAACTTTACTTTGCACCAGAAGGTATCTGAAATTGCTGTTTTGCCAGTTTTACAAATTGGTAAAAATAGGATTGAAAGAGCTTCTTCTGGTATTATTGTGTGATATTACATGCAAAGCAAGAAATGAAAAGCTGCCAGTCAAAAGGAGAATCAAACTGCTTTGGAACCCCTCAGAAATGCTTACAAGAACCACAGGGAGATTTTTGGAAGAGACACAGCAACTCTAAAAATGACTTAAAAATAGACAGCTTTGCTAGTAAAGTTGTCCAATCTGCTGTTTTTTCCTGATATCCAAAAGATCTAGGTTCCTAGGACTGGAAGGACTAAGAAATCTGGCTCCCTATACCCACAGAAACTCACTAACTGAAGGGGCTCCTATAATTGCCACTGTAAACCCTCACACACTGTAGGCCCCACATTTGAAACACCAAGAAAAACTTACCATAACAGCATGGGACACAAGTTCTTTGCCACTGGGGCAACAAGGAAATTGTTTGTTAATAAATACTCATAGGATGCTAAGAAAATGACAACTGCTACTTCATAGCTGGGATCCCTATTATTGGGCCCTAAGTGAATGACTTTGCATTCATGACTAAGTACAGGCATTCAAAAAGCTCAATGTGGAATTGATCTAAATTACGCAGCCTTCTGTAAGTGGCGTAGTTTAAAACAGTAGTGAACAGACCATAAATTCACCGCTTAGGGTGGGGAGAAAGAATCTTAGACCAGCTTCCACCATTTTTAAACCAGTTTGTATGTGCTGAACTTCTGTTCTGTCTCTCTCTTTCATATGACATTTTAGGATTACAACATTCATAGATTATTATCTATATTTGATAGCTATTTGACTACTTCAGGAGTAGCTCCATGGATTCATTTTAGATCATCATTAAATGATCTAAATTGGGCAATCGTTCACAATGTGTTGCACCATCTGAAAAAAAAAAATCGCACCACAGTCACGACCCGGATTGTCTTTGATTGTCCATTTATGGAGTAGGTGTCCACATTTTCTATGAAGTATCCAGATGCATATAAGGAAGAACCAAATCTTTCTTGGTAGGTCAAGTCCTGGCTGGGGGATTGTGTGTCATTAACAATGTATTGCTGTAGCAGGTAGGTATTTGCTCCATTGTTCTTCAATGCTCTTGTTATCATTATAGGGTGTTTTGGTGTATTTCCAGAAGGGTTTTCTAAATTTAAGCCTATCCAATGGTAGAGTTGTGATGTTCTTATTGTTTGGAAGGTTTGGGTGACTGATGGCCTCATATCCCCTCTCGCATGTGGCATCGCAGTGGAGCTATGGGACAGCAGTGTTCACTAACACTGGAAGCCCTAGTAATGGCATAATTTTTAGCATTCCTGATATTATCCACATAGCTGCATTTAACTGTGTATCACCAATCTTTGTGTGTATGCTTTTGTTCCAGACTGGGGAGCAATATTCTGCTGCAGAAGAAACAAGTGCTAGAGTGGCTGTTTGAAGCATGGTTGCATTTGCTCCCCATGCTGTTTCAGCCAGTTTATGCACAGGGTTAACACATGTTTTTGTTTTTTTAAAGCAACATTCTGTAGATGTTCACAAAAGGTGATGTTCCAATCAAGAGTCATGTCGAGGTATTTTGGGAACTTCTCATACTTAACCTCTTCTCTGCAGAAAGCAATGGCGAGTTTCTGGTCAGTGTGGGCATTGTTTAAATGAAAATATGTGAGAACAGTTTTCCTCAGATTTGGACGGAGTCTCCAACATGCAACATATTCTTCAATAACTTGAGATCTTTGCATTGATTGATGGAGTTGAGCCCTTACTTGCTGTGTAGTCTGGTGATCCATAAGGGTCTTTGAATCCAGCAGCATTTTTTGAGGTAATGGAGTTTATGATTATGCTGATAGTCTTATTCAGTAGAGGAAGTGCTACTCCTAGATTTCTCTGAAGGCACCATGCTTTATGGCTTGAGTGTATACAATCTAATGACTCCATTGCTTCAGTCTGTTCTGTTACTGGTGCAGACCAGTTTTGTGCACTGAGCTTCTGTTCTTTCATGAGTATACACCAGTTTCTGATCACTTTTACCAGTGAAAGTTTAATGTCTGTACTGGCCTATACATTTACTGATAAAAATGTTAAATAGGATAGGTCCCAAGCCTGATCTCTGAAGAATACTGCTCTCCGGTTAACTTAAGTTCCCACATAATCTATTGTAGTATCCTTTTGGGACAATCCCTTATTGTTTATTTCTTTATTTATTAAGTTTACAAGCTGCCCTTCCAGGGTCAAGGTGGCTTACAAGGAAGACAAAATATCTTTAAAACATATCACATCTACCTAAAGAACCATTTCCACCTTTATAAAATAAGATTGTATAACAAAACTAGCCCTCCCTGCCCCTACCTACTCCCACTTCCTCTGCTTTTAACCTATAAGAGTATGGTGTACCCCTTTCCCTCCCACTCCTTGAATACCTCAGTATTGTAGTATGGAACACTATACACCCTATTTTGGCCAATAATTTCCAGTGAGACATGGTATCAAAAGCTTTGCTTATATCAAGATAAATTAAGTCCACTGCCTTACTCTTATCCAAGAACTCTATTATTTTGTTAGGAAAGCCTATGAAATTAGTCTGACACAGTCATCCTCAGATAAATCCATGTTACATTGTGTCTCATTTTCCATTTCCTCCCATACCTTCATCCATTCCTTTCTTTCAGTATCCAAGATCTTACTGACTGTTGAAGTCAAGCAAAAATGAGTGTAATTGCCTGGATCAACAACAAATTTAATGAAAAAATCAGTGCTAGAGCAGCTGCTATTTTGTGCACTGATATTTTCAACATTCTCAGATGGAGATTTTCTGGGTCCCCAGATATTGGGACAGAAAAGAGCTTAAATTTTGCTTCTAACTCAGATATGGTAATTTTTATATTCGTGTCTTCATTGCTGAGTGGCATGCCACCAATATCCTTGGTTGACTCTTCAGCCTGATTGAACATTGAAGCAAGATATTTATTTGGCTCTTGGCCTGTGCCTAAGCCGTCCTTCATCTTCCCAAGCTCTCAGAAATGTATATATGTGTACATAGTCTTAAGGAGTCTGGCAGTGTAGAATTAGAATGTTTATAAGATACTCCTGCTTTTGCTGTATGGGAAAATATCCACAGGTTAGAAGTTAATCGTCTTTTCTGGCTTGTTTCCTACAAACAGGGGAGCTTGTATAGAGGTTGTAGAATATGATGGAAGGGGCCAATTTTTCTCTCCTCAGTTTGTTCCAGTTTCCCTTCCTCCAACTAGATTTTGTCTTGTGGCCTAGATTTTCCATTTCTTTCATCCTGACCACAACAGAATGTGAAGAACTATAGTAATGTAGATGCAGCAAGTCACCAACCTCCAGAATAGTAAACTGCTGCAGCAGACTGAATATAAAAAATAAAAAGAAGCAAAGGTCCTATGTTCCTTAGGCCTGTCATTTCTCCTAGTAGAGAGGAAGTCTAAGAGATCCAACTGCCCACCAAAGAGCCAGTTTTTGTAACTGTAGGTACAAGGAAAAAAATGTAGTCAAAGGATCAGTTTCAAGCTGTGGATAAATCAGAGTGTCAAAGCATACATCTGACAATTGCTCAAAAGCCTTTAGAAAAGCCTTAAGACTTGGGAGTTTGTAAAGAAGGTGCAAGACTGAAAAGTTGTTGGAAATATTTCATAAGAACTAAAATGAAAATATTTCAATTCAACTGGACAAAATGAGAGAGGAGAACAGAGCACAGGCAAGTATCTGTAGAGAACTTTGCCTATACTTTTTTTCTCAGCAAGAAATATGGCTCCTTCTCACTAAATTGCCAAAATAGTCCACAATAAACATGGAAACTTGCATATATGCATGTATTCCATAGTGTATTATATAAAATTATTTTACTTCATTTTTTTACTTCAAATTTCAGCTGCACCTGATACATAACACAGGTTGCTAGTAGATGAATGTCAACAAATTATATTACATATCCTTTTCTCAAACATTACTTGCACTTTGTTCAAATGAATTCTTGTACAAATTCCCACAGTGCTGCCCTGCACAATCCCATCAAGAATTGTTTGAAGCCTCCCTCCCAGGGGAAACTCTGAAACTTAGGCTGCACCCTAGAGGTACAGCCTGAGACCCAGCAAGCCCTTCCCCTGATAGCTAAGGGGCTGGGAAAATTCAGTCCCTCTCCACAGACCAGGGCTGTCGGATCTTGAGCAGACAGGGGCAAGCCATCCACCAGCACCTCCAGGACTTGGATTCTGAAGACTCCAGACCTAGCACATCCTCTCTCCACCAGTCCTCAGCCCCCTAACACCCTCCTCCATAGACCCCTGACCCACACCAGTCCCTGAGCCTTCTGATCCTCCACCCACAAATCCCAAACTGTGTACCATTCTGTAGCCCCCAGACTTATCCCCACCAACCACTCAGACCCTGCAGACTCCAACCCATCAGTCCCTAAATCTCCTGACCCGACCCCCGCAAAGACCCTAGACTGTGTACTAGTCCTTAGCCTTCTGATTCACCCTTGCCAGCCAGATCAGATGCTGCAGACTCCATCCCCAATGGCTCCCAATTCCCAGCCCCCTTTCCACATCCTACTCCATGCCAGTCCCCAAGCCCCCTGATCCCCCCCCTTCTCATATCAGACCCCATTCCATTCCCCAGCTGGATCCACTCCCCATCCACGACCCCCATAAACTGACCTTCCCCTTGCCTCCCCCTGTCCCTCCACCTCTGGAGACCCCATCCCCTGTGGCTCTGATGTTGATTGGCCCATCCCCACCCTCATGGTTCCTGGACCCCCAGACTTCCCTGCCATGGACCCTACCGGGAACCTAGATCATGTCTCTACAGAGGGCAAAGGCATAGGGGCCACAATCTGCCAGATATGGGTCTTGCTTGACTGGACACAAGTCTACCTCCTCTCCTGTACCCATTCTGCATGGATCCAAGCCTTACTAAGACTGGGATCTTAGTAAGCCCTCTCCCTTGCCTTCTCAACATAGACAGGACATGGCCCAACTCAGGCTCCTGTTCCCAGACTCCCCCACCATGCCTCCCTCAACTCACACCAGAAGGGCTAGAGAGCTGGTGAGGGAAGAATTTTAGACCCGGGAGGATGCATTTTCCGTCTCATTAAAAAGAGGCAAATGCATCAAGCAAATCTTGGATACCCTATTTTGTCACAGTATCACATACTTATTCTTTTTAAAAGCTAGAGCATTTTACAACAATGTAAATACCCTCTTTTTGTTTTAAAATCCCTAGATTCTGGCAAATTCAGCATAGCTCCATTGATATCGCTTTAGGTACTGCACCTTTTTTTCTAACATGAGAATCATTTAATCTATTTTTGCAACCTTCGCATGATCAAGTATCTGACTCTACTTGGCATTTAAAACATAAAACAAACAGTGTTGCTGTATAAACAGTTTGCTAAATGAATTTCAAGACAAATTATGACATGCCCTAAAAATAGGATGATTGCTGTAATGGTTTTGTCCAGTTTTTCATTTAATTTAATTACAGCATGATAGTTTTTTAATGAATTGTTTAACCCTGAGGAAGGATTGCAAAACAAGCTAATGTGTAGTGTATACAATAAATTCTGGAATAAAAACACAATTGTAGTACAGCCCTATTAATAAACTGGCAAGTTCCTCTTAAAATTAAAATCCAATCTACTAGGTTTAATATACATCAAATAATTATACTTCCCAGTGTGTCATGTGCCATGTATTGCAGTCCTTCCTTTTAAAACAATGACAACACCAGATTATTTGTGATGGAATTTTCTTGCACAAAGAACCAATCAGTCCCAGGAAAGAAATTACCAATCACTGAGGGAGAAAAAACAAGTTACAGAAATGTCAAGAGCCTACAGAATGACAACCCCTACAGTTTATTCAGTCTTCCCCTTTATGCATGTGCATATTATAATTCCATATAGCAAATATGATCTTGCTATTCCACTAGAAGATAGTAAATACAGATTTCAAACTACAGAAGTAATTACATTAATGACAGGATTGGTGGGCTTTGATAGAAGGAGGGATAAACTACAAGTACTCAACAATACATACATTTCAAGTTGCTGGAATTGGGAAGCAGGGGGAGGATAGGAAAAATGATTTTCCTCTGATATTCTGTGTGAAGTTTCAGACAGCACTGAATTTTCACATCAGAACAGCAAAGACTCTAGAGACCATGTGCCAGCCTGATGTAAATTTACACTGCCACAAATCCTGAGTAAGAAAGTACTTATTGTGGAGTCTCATAGATCAGTTAGTGGAACCGTTAGGGGTTCCAGTGAAATCACTAAGAAAAGGGGAGGAAAAATCTAATAACCCAGACTGAGCACCTCTTCTAGCCTACATATGTGCACATTAGGCAATCACCCTATCCTAGCTAGTCCCCTGTTCTTAAAGGGATTCAGATTATGAAGAGGCCTCACTGATTCCAAATTCCCTGGCCCTTTGAAGGGACAAACCACACCATTTTCCATAAAACTTAACTCTAAGGATGCAGTAAGATATCCCCTTTAATGAACATTTATTCAAAACTTTAAAAAAATATTAATAATCTTTTTACAAGGTCATTTCTCTTTAATTAATTTAGCTTTATTTTTCCATCCTACTACAATTCTGTATTTCCAACTTCCCTTTCAGAATGGAAACTTGGGAAGTCAAATACCACATTCGCTCACAGGCAGACAAGGTTCTTTGGGTAAATCCAATGTCTTTTATTAGACCAACTCAAATAGCTGGAAAAATCCTTCTTAGTAAGCTTTCAGGCACAAACACCCTTTGTCAGGCTGAAGGATGTTTGTGCCTGAAAGCTTGCTAAGAAGAATTTTCTCAACTATTCGAGTTGAGTAATAAAAGATATTGAATTTACCCAAAGAACCTTGTCACCCCATGTCTTTAGACCAACATGGCTACAACCTACACCCCTGAAACAAGGAACATATTCTCTCATACACACACTGCAAAATAAACATGTACCTTCTTGTTGAAAGGCAGAATGAATAAAAAAACCCATCGTTCTTTGTAGTGAGTAGGAGACAGGGAGCCAAGTTTGCTCATTGTTCTATTCCCTGCGAGTCATATGCTGATTTCTCCATTGCCTGTTAAGGCAGAAACATAAAAAATGTACATCACAATTTTCAGCAGCTGGTTTTGACGGGAGTAACTAGGAGTGAAATGTGTATCATATGCAACAAAATACAATACTTAGGGAAAAATACCATAGCAAAGTAAAAAAATCAGGAAGTCTCAGGGAAAAATATGAAATTTCACAACCAGCTAATTTGGAGGAGGCTCAGAGAACTAAGAGAACTAAAGATGCTTATTAAAAATTGAACCAAAACATTGTAAATGTTTGCAAAGAATTAAAAAGGAGAGAGACCGCAAAATATCGGTACCTGTGGATGCTACCATGGCACTCACTGCCAATGTCTGCTAATACCTATGCCCAGTGACGAAGGTGAGAGCTTGTTTGCAATCAGTAGTATTTTTAGGAGGAGATCACATGAAACCTGTTTCCTCCCAGAGTGAAGTATATTTTTGTACTGAAATTTATTTGAGCTAGTCAAACTTCCAGAAGCACGAAGAAAGAATATAAGCACATCCTGAAAGCATGGATATGTAATTTTTTCTTTTAACTCTATTTTTAATTAAGTGTTCAAAATTTAACCATTCCCCACCCCCACAACCACACAGATGGATTTTTCATTGATTTTCCATAAATCTCAGAAAATAAGAATTCTGCTGTTATTTCTGCTAAGAAGCAATGACAAGCAGGTACTATTTAAAGCTGGCTTTAAAGCCTCTGATGGAATATTTATTTCCGTTGTAGAATGGCAATTTGTGAAAAACAAAACATTTTATGGAGATGTGTCACTTTGAACAGAAATGTGCATGGAACACAAGGAGGTTTCTGAACTTGCCTGCCTGTTTCTTCTGCCAGAATGTTATATGGGCTGCCCCCAGCTGTCCCAAGGCTCCAACATCTCCAAGCTAGCTCAGATTAAAAGAATAGTATGCCTTTTAGAGAAGAGAATTGTACAAGGAACAAATCAATCAAACACAGGAGGAAGCTTATATTTCATTGCTATTTTAAATCATCAATATATGTACCTTCCCTAACTTTATACTAGATAAATCATTGTACTCTGGGAATAGTGGGAAGTAGGAATTCCATATCCTCAAAGTTTGCCATTATAGACTCTGCTATAAGCAAAGGATCCCTCCTTGTTCATCCTCATTTCTCTCTTTTACAAATTTCCCCCCTCTTTCTCCTGCTGTACTTTTAAATTATAAATCTCCAGAACTGACTTCCTTTCCTTCTGTCAGGCTTTCCCACTTACAGTCCTTCAGAGATTGCACTGGTAGCTTATGCAATCCAAAATGGGGGAAATAGTCCTTATACTATTGCCTTCTTCCTTTCCAAAAAACTTTTCTTGGAAGTGGTTCAGAGAGATAGAAAAAGCTGATCAATAAGAACTTTATTTCTGATAGCTATGCATACTGTAGAGACAGATTTATTGATAGAAGAAAGGATTGGCTTTCAATATTTATCACTTCTGAAGAATTCAGACACCATCTATCAAAACACCTTATTGTAAAATCTTATTTTATAAGTGCCGGATATAAAATAATGTGTCGATTCAGTCAAATTGACTAGTTACACTAGATATAGCCTTAATTTTGTAAGCAAATAACAGCATATAATTTTCAGCAACAAAAGACTAGTTATCTATTAAATGTGTAAGATTTGCAATCTGTTGACTTACAAGAAGTGGGCCAAATCCAAGAAACCAAGGTCCAAATCCTATTATACTTCTAGTTGTTTAAGGGGGCAAACAAGTATTCACAGGACCCAGTTCAGATCTAGGTAGCTTAGTTTAAGACCAGCGCATGAAAGTGTTTGCCATTTGCTGTAAGTGGTGCAGGCAGCCAGAGCTAAATCAGGGGGGAGGGCATCGGCCATGTTAACCCTTTATTGATCTAAATTTAGCTCACCTTAGAAGTGAACCAACTTCAGATCAGACATACTATTTTTAGGATGACCTAAGCCCTGCGAATGCTTTCATGCCAAGCAATTTAGATCACCCTAACTTTGGTTACGTGCTACTTAGCTGTCTAAAAGTACCTGTATAAGAGGCACACACTGCTACTTGCATAGATTTTAGATCTAATTCCCACATACTGCTTCAGTATTTTACATCAAATATTCATTGGGTAAAATATACAGAGAGTAAAACGGACAAGATCAGGGGACCAGCGCCTGAGGAACAAAGCAAGGATCCCTTTACTCTACTTCTGCCCCTGCCTATACCTTCCCATCTTGACTGCCTAGTGGGAGAGATTAATGGGAGGGGAGAAGGGCAGCCTTAGTCATGCCTTGCCCACACTTTTAGCTCCCCTGCTCATAGGTAAGAATTTAGAACCTGGCTTCTTAATTCCTGGGCAAGTGGGATAACGACTAGCTTTTGGGGCTAAAAGACCTTTTTCTACTTTCCTGTCAGAATTCTGAGCTTTCCAAGCAAAAGAGAATTATAGGAGAGAGCAAGAATCTCTTCTGAACATATTTTGGATCATGCAGGTTGAAATAGTGTTACAGGGCAATTAGCCAATTGATTAATTAGCTAATTGACAAACAGTAAATGAAAGGAAAGTGGGCAGGCCTGCTCTCATCTGGGTGGTCACCTGATGCTAAAAATAATTAATGATCAATAATCGAAGACACCAGACATAGGGGGAATAAAACCAATTATGTTGTACAACAACATATAACAATATTTACAACAATACAAATCCGAGAACTCTCCCCTATTAATAACGAGAAGAAACAATACAATTACCCACATAGGAGTGTCCATCAGGGGTGCTAGAAAATAGCAGTCTCTCATTCACTTCTGATAACCTGTCAGCAAGACAACACACCAGTCACTCTTCACCCTGGCCATGCACTCACTCACACCCACAGGACATTGGCCACTCTAAGCCTTCTCCTGTGCCAACAATCCCAAGACACTCTGGGATATTGTCCTGCTAGGACCTCACCTGAAGCACACTGGACCACACAGACCATAGACCGGATCGGTCCCCTGGACTCTCACTCAGCCTCTGTCCACACTCCAGACTCATGACTTTGTCAGTCTCTCACTGCCAAGACTTATGCTGCTCCAAGTACACAGGTATCAGGGAAGAGATTGACCTCCTAGGTTCACACTTATTCACCTGCATCAACCTGTCAATCCCATGCACACAGAGAGCATAGATTCACATGATCAGGCCCCTTTTATACTTGACAGGTCACTGGCACCTGTCAATCACTATCACTCATCCCTCAGCCAATCTGGTACTTGTGCACCTGGCTAATCTGTAGGCACTCACACACAACACTCCCGTGCATTTACCACCTGGCTGGGTATGTAAATTTTACCTCAGGCCTTTCCCACCAAGGGATCAGCCTGAAGTAAGTATGCACTCACACAAAAGTGGGTCAACTGATCAAAACTTCATCATAATTAAGTGAATCACCCAAGGCCAGGGAACATGCCACCATCCAGCTGAACAATGGGGTCTAAAATCCACCTAAGCAACAATGGGCGCATCTACACATCACGCTATGGCAACATAGCAATGTGCTACATTGCCATATGGCATGCTATAGTGATGTAGCAATCACATGGGTCTACACATGATTGGAAACTACGGTGCTGTAGTGGCGTGCTCCCCCATTGTAGCATTCCACTACAGTGATGTAGTGACAAAAACTAACCATGCACTTTGCACATGACACAGAAGGGGCGGTGTCATGGAGTCACGTAAGTGCCCCGTGACTGTGAATGTGATTGGCAGAGCTGCCAATCACCCGGGCAGCTCAGGTGCCAGTTACCAGGGTGACCAGGCGGGTCACATGGCCAGAAGGGGGCAGGGCCGGGCCTTTATAAACAGCTTAGGCCGGAGCCTGCCTCGTAGTTCCCTTCTGGCTGCCGCAGGAGGAGGAGCTCTGTGGCTGAGCTGAGTGGCCCGAGTTAGTGGTCGCGGCCTTACCACGCTAACCGGCTGCGATGATGCGGGGAACAAGAACGCCCTAAAGGGAGATAGGCTTGAGAGCCTTGGTGGGGCTTGTGTTTATGTTCGGAGCACGGAGACTCTGTGTGGTTTATGTTATAGCTGGGTGGCTTGAGCTTATGTTACAGTTTGAACCGGAGGTCCGGGTGAGGCTGTAGGGGAGTGAGGAGGCCTCACGGGGGCTCCCCAGCAGCTTGGGGGTTCCCGGTGCCCAGTAGGGGCACAGTGCCAGCGGGGCACTATTGTCTGTGCCGGAGAGGCACTGTATTGCGCCAGGGAGGCGCGGTATGTGGGGTTGCAGACCCCAGCCCATAAGGGTCGTGTTTTGCCCAGTGGGGCAACCGGACCCAGAGAAGGGTCAAGGGGACAGGCATGGCGGCAATCACCTGTGCCCCTAGCATGCGAAGCGTGGTAGCGGCCCCTGAGAGGGCAAGGCCCCAGAGCGGGGCAGAGAAAGAGCGCGAGGCGTGCGGTGTTGGCCCTAGAGAAGGCAAGGCCCCAGAGCGGGGCAGAGAAAGAACACAAGGTGCATGGTGTTGGACCCAGAGAGGGCAAGGCCACAGAGCAGGGCAGAAAAAGAGAGAGGGCAAGCAGGCGAGGAACGCTGGCAAGGGCGCCGGTATTAGGGCGGCGGCAGCGAGCCAGGCCCAAGGGCGCCGGTATTAG
>NW_017728886.1:198121007-198122739 GCF_001723895.1 Crocodylus porosus | reverse complement strand
GCTGAGTCCACCCTAACGTGACGGTAGGGGGCGCTAGGGAGTTCATGGCCACTCCTAGGCCCCACGCCCTCACAGGCGGTTATGGCATCGTGATTTAGTATTTTCCAAAAGTACTGGAAGTACTAAAACATGGTGCCATAGCAACATCTCTGTACAGCAACATATAGACATGCCCAATGAGTGCCACTTTTGCATCTAGATGACTTCTACGTGGCTAAGTAGCATTTACAATTTAGGCCCAAGTCTAAGTTATTTTTATTTTACAAGCAACAATTTTTGTAGAGTAGATATTAATACCCAACAAGAATCATTTCTTGCATGAATGAGACACAGGTGGAAGAAGACAGAAATTCACCATTTTCAGCAGTATTAAAAACCTAAAACATATGACTAGAGTGGATGCCCTTGTTCAAAGATGAACGCGAGCCTTCAACGTGATGCTGAGGCTAGTAAAACGAGCAAAATGCTGGCTTGCATCCATAGATGTTTCTCAAACAAATCCCAGGAAGTCATTCTCTTGTTGTACTCGGCCTTGGTGAGGCCGCAGCTGGAGTACTGCGTCCAGTTTTGGGCTCCACAATTCAAAAAGGTTGTGGAGAAGCTTGAGACAGCCCAGGGGAGAGCCACACACATGATCAGAGGTCAGGAAAACAGACCTTATGATGACAGACTGAGAGCTATGGGACTCTTCAGCCTGGAAAAGTGTAGGCTCGGGGCAACCTGATGGCCACCTATAAGTTTATCAGGGGTGACCATCAGTATCTGGGGGAACATTTGTTCACCAGAGCTCCCCAAGGGATAAAAAGGTTGAACTGTTATAAACTCCTGCAAGACTGTTCCAGGCTGGATACAACGAAGAATTTTTTTTACTGTTCGAGTCCCCAAGGTCCAGAATAGCCTACCCTTGGAAGTGGTTCAAGCACCTACTTCGAATGCCTTCAAGAGAAATTTGGATGTTTATCTTTCTGGGATCCTATGACCCCAGCTGACTTCCTGCCCCTGGGGCAGGGGGCTGGACTCGATCTTCCGAGGTCCTTTCTAGCCCTAATGTCTATGAAATCTATGAAATATATGAAAGTTCTCTGCTGTAAAAAATGTTGGATCCCTGTGCCACTAGTTCAGAGAAGGGTCAGATTTGTTGCCACATTTTGGTCAGAAGCTGAATTGCCTTATGGGACTTGATGACACAGCATCCTGACTCTAATAATTTTTCATATGAATGAAAGACTCCATGAGCCAGATTCTGTTTCACCTACAAAATGTCAATGTGGGCACCTCAATTCACCTTAGGTGCCTTAGTGAAATTCTATTCCATCCTGTTCAATTACATGAAAATCCAGTATTGAATGTACTTTTGTAACACACAGTCATCTTCCCACTAAGACTGAGTATAAAAAAACAAAAAAGCAGGAGGAGGATGACACATCCACATTTGTATTAGCAGTTTTTCAGAGATACAGCTAAACTGTGGAACGGAATCTGGCTTACATGTCTACTAGGGGGGTGCAAAATGGGCTGCATTTGATTCTGATTTGGATTCGGCCTGAATCTGGGACAGTGATTTCATTCGTTGATTTGGATTGATTCGATCTGGCCAAATCCAAATCTGAAGATTGAATACTGATTCAGAGAATCAGCAATTCGGCTATAGACACAGATTTATATGTTTTTTCTATGTATCTCAAGGTACCAGGCATGGCTTGTGAATGTTGTGATGGTGGAGCAGATGGAG
>NW_017728886.1:198113820-198120832 GCF_001723895.1 Crocodylus porosus | reverse complement strand
CCGGCCCCTCAGTCCCTCAGCCCCACTTACCTTAGGGGGATCAGCTGCTGCTGCCCCCTCAGCTGCTCCGCTCGCCGCCGCCGCTGCTACTGCTGCACTCTCCTCCACTCCGGGTCCAGAAAGGAGGCACACGTGTGGGAAGGACACACGTGCGCCTGTGTCCCTCTTCTCCCCACTGCTCCTGACCTCAAGAGGGCCCGCAGCTCCTGGCACCTGTCGTAGTTCTCCAGCTCCACCATTTCAATGCATTTCTGTTCATCCTCATCTTCATATACCAGGAGCTTCGTTTTGCATAACAGGATATAACGATCTTTCCAGATTCCCAAGAACCCTCCGCTGCATTTCTTAACCCAGCCGGCTTTGTCTGCAGTCGGAGCACATTTCAGCTTCTCTGTGACCTCCTCCTTCACACCCTCCTCAAGCATATTGATTTAGAAAGACAGACCACCTGTACCAGACATGTCACACATCCAACATCCTAATTAAAAAAAAAATATGGCCAGACTTTTAGATACTTTATTCAGAAAGCAGTACAGTCCCTTGTCTGTACCTGCATATGGAACATGAGCAAATTGTACAGAGATATTTGGGGTAAGAGTTTTACCAATCTGGTTACAAAATGTTATTGCAACTGTCTCTCATTATTTATTATAGTAGGATATAAATTGACCAATAAGGTCTCTAGATTTTGTTGTAAGCAACTCATTGCCACAAGCGGCAACAGTGTTTCAGGTACAGGTGGTTTATCCATGTCAAAAAAGTCATGTTACCAATCTGGCAAACAGTGCACATTGCCGCCATAATGGAATCCAAGATGGGTGCCATGAATTCACATTTTGATCAATATTTCAGCTCACAGTAAGACTAGAAGAGTAATTACAAAGATGAAGCTAACATTGTCTGACCCGAAGAGATCAATAGTAATACTTCTGTCATGGTAGCCATATTGGATTCCAAGATGACTGACACATTAGCATGTATGCATTGACTCACTGTAATTTAAAAACCTAGTAAGTAAACAACACTGTAATACTAAAACCTCACAAAATCTATTGCTACTAATTTCACACCAGGCCTACAGTACTGAAAACATTTTAACTCAGGCTAGACTACTTGTTCAAGCTATATTGAAAAAAGCAATACATTTTTTAAAATTTCATAATGCAGATAAGTCAGATATTAATAATACATAACTCCAGGGCAATGAAACAAACAGACATATGTTTGGCTCGAAGCAATGGGAAAATGTAATAGTCTAATCCAGTGGTAATATAATGACAATACAATGGTATATACAACAACAATACAATGGGTAATTGCAGTTTTTCTCCTCTCTTCATCACTTGAATCCATTCCTGAATCCCTGTAGTTATTATATGGATTGTAACATACTCTCTCACAGCACTCAAGCTGGAACTGTATGGCACATTAACCTGCTTCTACAAGCAGACCAGTCCCTGTTATTCTGCCTTGCACTTGCAACTTGTTATCTCTGGAGGTATTCTGCTGGTAATGGGTTCAAGTGCATTTATAATAGTAACATAACTGTCATTTTCAGTTTGCCATCACCTGAGCAGTGTGATTGGCCATCATGGATTAGTTTCAAGCACACTTTGCCAAACCATAATTGGCTCAAAGTGCACAAGGGAGTGATATGTATTCGGAAGTTTATCCAAAACTTTTCCTTGATGGAATAAATTTTACCCTAACATCCAGAAGGGTCAAAGATGTTGACGAGTATCAACATTTTTTTCTACACAATTGTAGACATCCTTATCAACATCAGGCCTACTTCCTAGACCTGCCAAGAGATGTGGATGTCAAATGAAGACTTTCAAAGCAGTTTTCTTAGCATGACCACTGAACAGGCTGGTGGCATCACAACAAGTGACACTTTGGAAGCCAATTGGAGATTCGCAGACTGTCTCAGGCAATTCTGACACAATATCATGAACTGAAATTAATCTTATTGGGTCACTCTCTTCATCCAAATTTTAGGTCCAATATTATGCTACAGAAGAAGGACCAGAGAATACTAGAGAAGAGTATCCCTAACTGACTGCATGTTTGCCATGTAAGAGCATTCTTGTGTCTGCCTCTTCTTGCTGCAAATACAGTTGTGAAATGTCACACAAACTGGCGTGCTCTGCTTTTCCATCAGCAAAATCACCAATAACGAGCACTCATTCACTTCAAAAACATCAGTGTGATTCCTTAAGAAGAATTAACTAGGTTTTCTTTGTTTGCTAAAGATATGAAACTACTCTATGATGCTGATAATGGAAAAGACCAGCTGCTAATGATTCTATGGATCGGCCTAGTAGTTTAAATCTGTAATATTCTTGTGCATGCCTTTATAGATATCGATATGTATTGACTGAAGACAACAATTGCACATGTTGAAATATTGGCAAACACTTGTTGCACAAAGGAATCAGCCAAATCTCCAAATGTTTGTGCAGTTTTCAGCTTTCCTATTCTCTGCGCAAGAGCCGTGCCATCAACAGTAATAGCTGATTTCTTGGAAGCAGTATCTGACAGAACAGTTACTGCTTTATCTCCAGTCAAGATCCATGACAATTCTGCTTTATTGGCTACATTGAGCAGTCAGCTTTAGAAAGGGACAGAGGGTATCCAGACAGTTTGTGCTGTAGGAAACCGTGCACATTGAACCTTCTACCTGCTGCAACTGCTGCGAGTAGGCTTTGCTGGATCTTCTTTGCATTCTGCATCAGTTTCATTTTGCTGTGCTGTCCCATAGTGAACATTACATCCTTGAAGCTTTTCAGTTTTGATTTAGGTATGTTTGCATAGAAGCTCTTAGCAGCATCTGCAGTAAGACATTTCTGGATAATGGTGTTGATGATTTCTCTTCCTTTGCCACATGCATTTAGAATCTTCCCATCAAAACACAACGTTGTTGTATTGATCCCAAATATTTTACTTAGCATCTTGCTTAGGTGACCAGTTGCACTGTAGCTGAGCTCCCATCACTGTCTAACTGATGCATCATGTTTACTATGCCACCAGCAATTCTGCAAATCCTGTTAGCATGCTCTATTGTCTGGTCAGTCGAAAAGTTTACAAATGGAAGATTAGGTTTCTTGACCCCTAATCCTTCTTCCAAAAAAATCTCAATATATACCATAGATGCAAAGTCTGCTAAATGCTTCATATATTCAAGATATACTGGATCCCATACCATGTAATTTGTATGATCTTACACAGCTATTAGCAGAAGCATTTCTTCGAAATGTACCATATTACTTGGAATGTTATCATGTGTGCTCTGATAGCACAGTTGTACAATTTTCCTATTGTTATGTTTGTGACGATATTTTCTGAAAATAATCCACTTTCTGTGCAACAATCTTCAAGTCATGAAGTGGTACCACGTTGACCAACTACTGTTAGGTAAACCATTATGATATGGAAGCCTCCCAGTCAAATGATTACGCCTTCAGTCTTTTCTGGCCAAGCCCACATAAGTTCACTCACTTTGCAGTACAATGCTTGATCAACATGATTACTGTGTACTGATGGCCCAGGCATCCTGCAGTTGTTTTACATTGCACAATGACAGTTCAAATGTGTCATATTCAGATGCTGGTGCAGGCAGTATGGGACAAAATCTAATCAATGGTGGTGAAGAACAAACTGGTTAAATGCTGTCCACTCCAGTGCAGCAATGTTATACTGGTTGTTGGCTAATATTCAACCCAGTATCCACGGTAGCTCTGCTGACATCTGTTGAACAGCTGTGTTGTCAAGCTTTTCATTCATGTTAATATCTGTACAATGGATGGGTGGTTTCAGCGACTTGTTATTGGTCATCATTGCTGGAATGACTTAATTAATGTCATGTGGTAAATCTTGCAAGATTCCTTCAGGTAATAATTCAATTTTCCTGAAATTCCTTTAAGTTTTTCTCAGCAATGGTGGTCTTGATGTGATAAACTGTGTCATATGGTATGCTGCATCCAGCCGCGTGGAGATTTTGTACCAGATTCTTAGATCTGGTTGTGTAATGTATCAGCAAACTGAATCCAACATGTTTTGGTGTTAGCTCTTTGTCCCTTGATTTCAGGTAAACCAAATCCTGACATATACTTAGTATATCTCTACCTAAATTCTTATCTCGCACCTGACTTTCAACATCTAAGGCATCATTGTCATTCCGAAAATCCATGGATCAATGTGTAGAGGCTATCAGAAACACACTTTTAGGTTTATTTTTTATTCAAGTTACTGTATCATTTCATGCTGGCTATAACTTTTAAGTGTCCTTTGATCTTGAGAGCAGCATAGTACAAGCTTCTTGTGTCCAAAAACTCTCCTCTGAACTTCAGGCAACAGCTTCCTCATCATTTATATGTGATGTTATGAATGCTTGTACAGCTTTAACCATTGCCATGGTTTGGAAGACAAGTGGAAGATTTACATTTCTTTGGTGTTGAAACTGAATGGTTGTCTTGTAGTAAGTCTGAAGCTGTTGCTTCATTTGCTTCAGTGTGGTCCGAAGACATTCACCACCATCTTCTACTAAATTGCAGTATCTTTTAAGTATATCTTTCTGACTACACAGTTTTCCACACAAAACTGGCATATTCTTCATCAATCAATTGATGCCATGCTCCCACTTCAGGAGAAAAAAGAGTATCTTCTTGTGCAATCTCCACATGAGAACAGGAAAGAGAGACTTCTTGCTTCCATTGTTTCTCCGCTTGCATTCAGGACGGTAACTTGCCTCAGCAAGTTGGTTGAAACCAATAAAGCAACACAACACTTCATTCTTCTCTGCAAGGGTGTGTATTGCATCGGCCAGTTCAAATGACAACACTTGACTCAGTCTCTTCTTATTAAAGCATTTAGGCAGAATACGCTCATCCTCCAGTGAACTACTGCATTAGATGATGTGGTTGGTATCCTAGTGTGTTCTTCACTAGGTAAGGTTTCCCTTTCATCTTCTACCTTACATGACTTCCTTAACAGTCTCCCATTGTGTCCTCTGTGCTTGAAAGAACCATAACAAGAACCATGCCAGCTGAGGTTTTTGGAATATTACAGTGCAGGATGAACACAACGTGGTAGTCTGTCAAGAATAGTGCCATATCAAGTATCAAATTCAGCAATTGCCCTATGTTGAATGAGTGCCTCGTTTATTCACACAATTCCAGAAGTACTTTGGCTAATTGTTGAGTGTGAACTTACTTTGAGACCTATGGTGCATCTTGTAGATTCTGAATCATACCTCCCCCTTGCTTTGTTAGATTCATTGATGCTATCAGCTCCATTATAACATTTGCCTGAGGGCAATAAAGAGGAGTCTTGGGGTATTTAATAATGAACACAACTTTAAATTCATGACTGCCATCTGGAATCCAACATGGCTACCAGGACAGAAATGTTATGACTGATCTCCTTGCCCTGTACAACTTTGGCTTCATCAATGGAATTATTTTCCTAACCCCAGCAGGGGCTGAAATGTTGACCAAAATGTGAATTCACAGTAGCCATCTTGGCTTCCAATATGGCAGCTATTTGCACAACTTGCTAGACTGAGAACATTAGTTTTCTGACATGGGTAGACCATCTCTACCTGAAACACACTGTGGCTGTGGTATATGAAATGTACCTTTAAGGGGCCTGCTGTGGAATGTTCCAGTCTTTTCCCCGATACTCTGTGGGGGTCATTCATTGGTGGTGGGTTGTTGTTCTCCCTGCAAGCTGTGAGCGTGTGTGTTCTTGAATCCTGTTTCCCAATGAAGATAAAGCTGTTTATCACCCCATTAGTCTCTGATGAATGCTGACTTGAGGACAGAACCCAGGGGCATGGAGGTCTGAGTAAGTACCCCATCCCAGGAACCCAGTGTCCAAGGGCAAACACTATAGTGGCTGCTTGTGGAAATGAGTTGCCTATAGGGTGACACCTTTACCCTTATTTTTTACCCTATTATAAAGTTTTGTTATTTAATATGGTGGGTTTTTTTCTAAAAAACATCCAACAAAGGACTTATAGACATCCACAGGTTACCCAGTTTTAGTTAAAACCATGAAAGATAGTAAGTAAAATACATGCCTCATGAATACCAAGAATATCCCCCCCCTCCCACCCCAGCTGCTGTGATCCAATTGGGTCCCAGCATCCGCAGCTGTGGAACTCTTGTCTCCCATGTCCAGGCAGTGAGAGACCTGGTGAGAAACCAGGTCTCTTGCTACCGGGACATGGGAGATGAAGTAGATATTATATACCTAGACTTCCAAAAACCTTTTGACCTAGTATCCCACAATATCCTTGTGGGAAAACTGGAAGATTGTGGGCTCTGCTGCTCAATGGTTCAGTGGGTGGGAAACGGCCTACAGGGTAGGACCCAGAGAGTTCTCATGAATGGATCTGTGTTGTCCTGATGCAAAGTGGCCAGCGGTGTTGAACCACCATGCTTGGACCGGTGCTTTTGAACATCTTTATCAATAATTTGGATGGGTGAGTAAAAAGCTCGCTGGCCAAAGTCATGGACAATACCAAGTTATGGGGCAGCACGGTCACCTCACAAGATAGGTTGCAGATGCGAGCAGACCTAGACATAGAATCATAGAATAGGGTCAGAAGGGACCTTGCAGATCTTCAAGTCCAACCCTCCGCCTAGGCAGGAGAAAAGACTGGACTCAAATGAGTCCAGTCAGGTAGTCATCAAGCATCTTCTTAAAGATCCCAGGGTAGGAGCCAGCACCACTTCCCTAGGAAGTTGGTTCCAGCTCCTAGCCACCCTAACAGTAAAATAGTTCTTGTGGATGTCTAATCTAAACCTACTCTCTAATAATTTGTGTCCAGTGTTCCTTGTCATGCCAGGGGGCGCTAAGGGAAACAGTGTCTCCCCTAAACCCTTCTGCTCCCCCCTAGTGAGTTTATAGACAGTCAAAAGGTCCCTCCTCAGCCTTCTCTTGTGAAGGCTGAACAGGTTTAGGTCCTGCAGTCTTTCACTGTAGGGTCTGCCCTGTTGTCCCTGGATCA
>NW_017728886.1:198082796-198112930 GCF_001723895.1 Crocodylus porosus | reverse complement strand
AGCACTCGTGAAGCCATACCAAGGGCCCTGCAATAACTCCAAATAGCTCCCTCAACACCCTGGGGTGGAGAGCATCTGGACCTGCTGACTTGAACACGTCCAGCCCCTCTAGAAGCTCTCTAACCCAGTCCTCCCCAACCTGAGGTCTGGAGGCGTTCCCCTTGAGTCCATCTGGCATCACAGCGGGGAAGTTGCCGTCCCTGCACAAGAAAACGGAGGTGAAGAATTGGTTAAAGAGTTCTTCTTTCTCCTCTGGCACAACCACCAGATTGCCCAGCGTACTTTGCAGGGGCCCCACATTACCCAGTGCCTTCTTCATCCTCCCTATATATTTGAAAAAGGACTTTTTATTATCCTTGATCTTGGACGCTAGTCCTAGCTCTATGTCCACCTTAGCTTTCCTGACAGCCCCCCTACAGGCCCGAGCAGAGGAGTTATACTCCTCTTTGGAGACAGCACCCCCCTTCCACTGGGTGTACACCGCCTTTTTGGTAAGCAGGCATTCCTGGATGTCCCTTAGTAAGCCGGGGGGGCAGGCGTCAACAGATGCATCTCATGTAAAACTAAGAAAGTGGTATTCCCACTGTACTCCACACTGGTGAGACTGCAATTGGAGTACTGTATCCAGTTTTGGACACTGCACTTCAGTAAGGACGTGGAAACAAGAAAAGAGCCACCTGTATGATTAGGGACTTGCAAAGCTAGCCATACAAGGAAAGGCTGAGGTGCCTGGGCATCTTCAGCCTAATGAAGAGAACACTGAAAGGAGACTTGATAGCAGCTTACCACTATATCAGAGGAGTGCATCAGGAGCTCAGTGAACAACTGTTCACCAGGACCAATGGATACAAGCTTCTGGAAGGCCACTACAGGCTTAATACCAATAAAAAACTCCTTCACAGTCAGGGTGTCCAGACTGTGGAATAAACTCCCTCCAGAGGTGTTGCAGTCTCCTGCCCTAGAGGTTTTCAAGAGAAGACTGGACAGTCACCTCGCTGGGGTCGCCTAACCCCAGATGTCTTCCTGCCTGGAGTGGAGAGGCTGGACCTGATGATCTGCAAGTTCCCTTCTAGCCCCAAACTATGAATCTCTGTCCCTGTGTTTATCGGATCCAGAATTAGCAGCTCCTGAGGCTGAATCACCTCAGTTGTGGGACTCCCAGCCCTGGCTGGACACAGTGCACCCCTATGGCTGGCAGCTCTGTTAGTTGATGGGGCTCTTAGACACAGGGGAGACCCTGGTACACATGCAAATTAAAGCTCAACAGCAACCAGCTATAAAGTTAGTAAACATTTTCAAAGTCTAACTTTATAACTGGTTGGAGCCTTTTATGACATGATAGATACTGTTCATGTGTAGTTGGTCTCAAGGTAATGTGCAGTTCATCAATTAATTGTGTGATACAAGTCTTATACTTCATTTGCTAAGTTGTGACAAGTTCAGAATTGCATCTGGTTCAGATGGGGCCCTTTTTCAATCATGGTAAAGCCACACTGGAAAAAAAACAAAAGTAAGAATGGTGTGACAAGAGCAGCTTCCAGGCCCAGTACTAGTATGGCCCTGCCCATGTTTCTGGGCAAACCTCCCACCTTGTTCATCTGTCATGCCTTGTTGATAAATGATTGTGATGTTAAATAGGTGGGAGCCTGCCCTGTGTACACCCAAATGACCGTGGGTGATAAGTACACACTTCTACCATCCCTACACATGCCCCACGCCTTGCTAGTGTCTCACAGTGTGTTCTATCTCTGGTTCAAAGCCAGGTCCAACTGGACACATAGTTGTATCTCTCCCACACTGCCTTCTCAGGCCACACATGCACTGTGGCAGAGTGCCACCTCTGTCTCTCCCCAAAAACCCTGCCATGTAACAACTTGGTTACCATGGTCACTCCTCTACCCCATCGCTTCATGTGACCCTGAGTTGTAACTTGAGTTGGATACATTCCTGAGGGAAGGGAGGTAACATGCTCACTCTGCCTATATGACTGGCATCATATACCTGGGTATATACCTGGGCTTAGGCTCCTATTGTTCCGAGCAATGCCAGTCTATCCAGCAACCAGTGATGCATTTCAAATTGGTTGCCTGGCAGCCAACAGGTTCTGGCTTCCCCTGGACCAGGTAAATGAGGTCTTAAGGTCTATATTAGTTAAGGACTGCCAAGGAGGAAGGGCAATAGCCATGATGAAAAAACTCAGAGAGAAGTTGGACTATCTGAAACTTGCTCTCTCTCTTGAAACACATAATCAACGAGCTTCCTGCCTCCAGAGGGAATCTCCATCTGCCTCTGGATGATACTTATTTGTAAGCTACCTGAAATATAACTAAATACATAGCTTTCAGTAACTCAGATGAGTGTTTCAAAGGCTACCCAGCCATGCCAGTTTGCTCTGTGGGATTTCTCTGATATTGCTCAACCCTGTACCCTATTCCAAATCTACTTCTTGTAACCGATAAAGTTCTCCTTTGTACCTAGCATGGGAGACTTATTGGGAGTGGGTCTAGTTTATGCCTTGGGGTTCCTTCAGTTTGGATGACTACAGGAGACCACTATTTGTGCTTTAAACTGGGGGAAGCACCCCGAGTTCTTGAAGTTGGTTGAGTACCCTCAAGGACTACTAGGCCTGTGTTTCCCAGGGGACAGAGGGCCAGGATCAGTCTAGACCCTTGGTGGTGGCATCATTACACCCAGGCTAGTGAGTGTGCTCTGGGAAGGGGGAAGGCTAGATGTGAGGTGCCTCCACGGAGGCACTCAGAGCCTGGAAGGTGGTTGGGTGCAGTGAGGTAGGTAACCCAGCACAGGAGCCACCCATACTGGCCCACCACACACACCACCATCTCCTCACCAAGGTCTCATATACTCCACTGGCTCTCACCTAGTATCTTGCATGCTGCCTTTCCAGGCCACATTCACACCACCCTACTCAGAGATCCTTGGGCTTTATTCTCCACCTCTCAGTCAGCCCTGGAACAGTCTTTTGGGCCTATCCCATGACACTCACTTGAATGAGACTGAGCAATTTGCTCATCTATGGGCCTACTTTGTCCCTGCCCCTCACTGGACCACTATGCCTCTTTCTCAGGTTACCCCTCTATCCCTTACACTGGGGGCTGGGGTTTTCCACACCCTTGGGACTCACCTGCTCCTCCCTGAGCTTAACTGGCTCCACAACTCCACCCTGCCACTCTCAGTGCCCAGGGTCTTACACCCCCTTGGACTCAGGTGTTCCTCTTTGAGAGTTCCTGGCCCACTTCCAGAGTCCAACACCCCATGGGTCTCAAGCAGTTCTCCTAAGCTTACCTGCCCCCCCTCCACACATTCTCTCTGTAACCCACCTGAAGGTGGGGACATGGGTTTACGTGCCCTGACCTGCTTTACACTGGGTAGGTTCTCATTCTTGGCATTTGGGTGACCCTACCCCACCACAAGAAGGCCCACCAGGCCTCCCTATCCTTGCAAGGTGCAGTTTTAGGTCATGCCCAGGACCACCGAGGCCTCCTCCTTCCCCATAGCCTCACCCTTACCTCGAAGATATTCCTGGAGTGGGAGGTCTGCTGGGCAATGTTACTCCCCAGGCAGCTGAATGCAAAGTGTTCTGCTCTTGTAACAGAGCTCTCCAAAATGGCTCTCATCAGCCACCTGGCAGCTTCCTGCTCTGGCCCTTAAAGTGATGGACACCCAAAGAGGTGATCTGTCATAATGGGCACTTTTATCCAGTGTATATAGTTAACTACTTTATACACTGAAAAATACTCATTAAAACATACAAAGGTCTGTGCCTCTTTAACTACACATCTTTTCCAGCTGCAAAAGGCCTCCATATTCAGGTCATAAAAGTATAGAAGGCAGGGGACATGAGTAGGTGCCTTCTCAAGGGCCAGGTTTTAACCTGTGTAGCAGCAGTGAAGTTTACTGCTGCTAAGACAGAATGGATACTCAATTTTTGCCTCCAAAATCAGCATTTTTTTGCCCTGTAGAGATGGGCTTCTGTGGCAAAAAAGTAAGGTGCAAATTCCTTACAGCAGCAAATTCCACTTCTATTCTAGAGTACTGCAATTCCCACCATGTTCTCACTGCCAGACTGCTGCATACTGCCTCATCAGTAAGCCAGAAGGTACAGGTCTGGGGTAAGAGAGAGGGGAACATAAGAGAACCACCCCAGGTGCATTCTTCATATGATATCCTCTGATGCAAACAGATCAGGGCAGGGTGGCATCTCAGCAACTAACTGGTAAAGGGATAACAGTACCTCTCTGCATCGGTCTCCAAGGTGTGATGCCTTCTGCCTAACTTTAGACTAGCATAACTAGCCCCATTGATACATCCAAAAACAGCATTATATTTTAATTTATTAAAAACTTACTATATAAGCCAAAAGCACACAAATGCTGGAATAATACTTGAGAACATACAAAATCATTGTTAATTGATTATTAGAAGAATAAATATTAAACATTTATAATACAAATTGTTCTTTATTGCTTTTAAGAGTGCCTATTATATTTCTGTAGAAATGGCCAGGCTATTTTCTGCTACATGTTACTGTGTTATGAATCAAAACAATGAAAATAATGGAACATAAGCCATTAGTAAGGATTCATTAGCATTTGTGAAAATATTTCATGTTATATTTTATACTTTTGAAAAAACATAAGGGATTTAAGAGGTGGTTTTTATATCTACGTCAAGAATATGATGACATCTCAGTCAACTTTTTAATATATTTTTAAAATATCAATTCAATTAATGAGCTATTGAACTTTTAACAACAGCAGTAAGACTGGCATCTTACAACTCTGTGACTCTACAAAGGCAAAAGGGAAGGTCAAATTTATCTTGCACTTATACATACAGTTTCTTATACACAATATGAGACCAAAAATGGGCATGCCATGAGTAGGAAGGGATATGGAGGAAAGTTTGAAGATGACTGTAGGAAACTTGGATAAACATGGCACTGAAGGTGGCATAACAGATTGGGGGGGGATTGACACTCATTTGTTAAGAAAGAAAACTGTGTATATAGGTAGGAGGGTAACCAGGAAACCAAGCTTATATGGCCCTGAAGGCATATATAAGAAGCTTAAACTTAATAGGGTGGCAGTACTGAAGACCACTGTCAGAGAGATTTACATTAGGACTTCAAATAGTCAGAATCACAGGCAAAGAAGATTATTTTAATGACTGTACTTTGTGAGTACTGCTGGGAGCAATGTAGATGTTACTGACGCCAGTTAGGGAGGTTTTGCAGTGATCAAGACAGAGCTGGTGAGGCTATTGAAGGAAAGAACATTTTGTATCATGGACAGGGAAAAGAGAAAAAGATCGTAGAAATTGGTGTTGTAAAAAAAATTGCAAGTCTCAATATTTTGTCACGTGCCCCATATCTGTGACCTGTTTCATGAAGGACATGTACAATCCCTAAGAAATGTGTTGGAATATATATCAGTTGGAAAACAGGATATGTTTTGGAAACAAATAAACAAAACCCAGGAATTCCTACATTGTACTGTTGCTTATTAGGAGCATATTATAGGAAGGAGCTGTACATTATTTGTCAAGAAAATGCTTATGGTAAATATAACTTTACTCCAAAAAAAGTGACAGAACCTGAAAGAAGCCTTCAAAACATCAGTCTTTAACCAAGACATCACTATACTGGGATTATTATAATACGTATTGCTGATAATAATCTTCACAGTATGGAATACTAAGCAAGACCTTTCCTAGAGCTAGACACCCATCTTTTGCTATCACACAAACATTCAAATCCCAAGGATAAATTCAAAAGCAGAAGCTTTACATTCCCAACGCATATGGAGAGACCTATTTATATGACATTAAGATATTAAAATAAAACCTTAATTAATTTGAGATCATGCAGCCCTTCTGTGCATGCACCAAGATTGCACGATCAGACATTTAAATGGTAAAATTTATGAGGAATTTGCACATGCTACAGCAAGCTGTGCAAGATTAAATCGTAGAGCAGATCTGTTGATTATATTAAGTCGTGAGCAAAGGGGTAACTTACTTTCTGTTCTTCACGAACTTCTAGCTTGGGACTTCAGAGTCAGCAGTAGTTTGTTGCTTATCAGCTCATTCATCACAGTACTACTGGCACCAACCTGCAATGTCTGACAATGTGCAAAATAATGTATTAAAGAAACCAAGGCAGAGGAGCTACCAGGTTGCTTCTTTACTCAACTCTCTAAAACCAGAAAAAGAAAAAAAATATCTATTTCTTTTCATTCTACAAATTACCAAATTTACTCAGTTCTAAGGTAATGTGTCATTCCCCTCCTCCTGCCCTCATTCACCAAGGGATGGGAAATGGGGGATGGGGAAGGGGAAGGGAGGAAAAAAAACAGGCCTCATCTAGAGAACAAGCTTTGAGACCTCCTACTATAGAAAGGATGAACATTACGTTTTGGACTGATACCATAAAATTCAATACAGAAGGGAGTCATAGGGTCTTAGAGGACTCTGTGGTATCTGCAAACAGATGCACAAAGATAATACCAAATTTGTAGGAAATTGGTAATGTGTTATTATATAATAATGACAGTTTCACAATTCACATAATGAGTGTGTTGTTTCCTTGAAAATAGAAGTGGCCCTAAGTTTTGTGGAAGACTTCAGCCAGACTTCATCAGATAGCGTACTGAAGATAAACTAGTTCAATGGCTTTTGAGATGCAAGGTATTTTCATCACTCATCACTAACTTGCTAAACTGATATTTCTAGATACAATGAAATAATTAATAATTAAGAATGAATTCAATGCCCCTTTCATTGCTTTCATTGTCTTGTTATTAAAACCCCCTCAAACAGAAAACCTCTGAGAAGCCCCAATGCTTTGTTTACCAATGAGGTGCTATGTGCAATTAGTACTGTACCCATATGCAGCCATTTGTGGTTGTTAACCTGGTAACTGCATAGTTGGGATATGCATAAACACAAATAATAAGTGAATATCAAATATCATAAATATTCCATTCTGTGGGCTCCAATTTGGAATATTAAGGGCAGTCAGGCAACATCAGAAAGAAACATGCATTTATCTTCTTAGAAAATGAAAAAACAGGCCAACTTCTCTGATGTAGAAGCGTGTATGAAGTGATCGTGAATGGCTTGCCAGAGGAAAAGAGAAGGATCAAGTAGTACTATCAAGAAGTTCTAGTAGCTAATGGGTGCTAGAGCTAACATGGGAAGATCAATTATAAATACTTAAGAAGCATGTATAGTAAGCTTGGACAGAAAGTCTTATAAGAAACTTCAGACTATTGGAGAGCTTAGCTCAGAGGGAGGTCTTATGGTCAAAATTTTAACAGTCCAGGCCCTAAACGCATTTAAACAAGTTAACACCCAACGTTTCCAAACCAAGATAAAATCTAGTAATTACACATACCTACTCCCCACACAGTAATAAGTATAGATAGATACTGAGATTTATAAAAACACCACTATTCTCAAAGTTCTGATACTTCAAAAAGTAACATCTTTAAAAAGTTTACATCCCCAGTTACAAAGACACTAACCAAATATTCAACAATATTTGAGTGTTTTCTCCTTGGTATCCAGTAAACTACCATGGAAAAAGAGAGTTTGCCCCTTTCAAGTGGTCACATCAACTTCATTATTTTACCTGTGCTTAGCTTGAATTATAATTGCCTTTCTCCCTAGACCTGAAGTGTGAAAGTCTGTCTCCTATTTATCAAAACTATACAAGTTGGTCCAGTCAAAGATGTTACTTTACCTCACAAATTTTGGTTCTCTTACATCATGCACAAATCACAGCTACACCTTTACCACTACTAAAAATATCAAAAAACAATGTAACTAGGGGTGGGTGAACAGGGCAGTAGCTCTACATGGAGGTTTAGAGTGGGTATAAAAATGGCAGCCGCTACAGCTGCAGGCCTAGTCACAACTGCTGACTCAGCCACTACTCTGCTCTGACTGCTGATTCTGTCCTGTTCTTTATTACCCTAAAGAATGAAAATTTTAAGTAGAGACATTTCAGAAACTTCTTCAGTGCTAGCTAAGACCATGCTACTTATGTAAGGAAGTGAACTTCAGTCACCAGTAGGCTGAATAACTCCCTCTGTTTTTTCCCAATTTAAGAATAACATTACATACATCTTCTACAGCAGGGCCTGGCAGGGTTATACCTGACATTGTACCAGTTGATATTCTTTGTCCCTTTGTATGACTACTTTGTCTTTACAGTAGGAGACAGGTAAATCCAAGCTATTTAATCCACATAGTAACAACAAATGCTCTTCGCAGTAGAACTCAAGTCTTTTAAAGAGTTACTACATCCTGGATTAGCTACACTAGTTATGGACATACACTTACGCAATCTATGAATCAAATATACATTTTGCACAAAGTTACATCTGCATATTTATGCAGATTTTGCAGACTCAATGAATGAATTTAAATTTGAAAGTGCCAGGGGTGACAGAAAGGACAGCATTAAGGTATGTGAATAAGCAAAAATTAAGTTTGTTTATAAAAGTTTATTTATTAAAAAGAAGAAGCCCAACACTTCTGACAACATAAGGTTAATAAGATTCTTACTATTCAATAAGAATCACAGTACATTATTTTCTGCTTGGGTTCATTCCACTTTTCTGGAAACACCATGGGCACACATACTCAGTAAGTTGGTTACTTTTCTAATATTTATTTTCAGTTCAAAATCCTCTCTCTCAAAGTCTCTTGAAAATTAAGTAGGGTGACCATATGGGAAAATGTCTCACATGCCTGGGCCTGTCAAGTCAGTGGCACTGCTGCAGATAGAGATAGTGGCAGGGCAGGGTGGGATGGGGTAGTGTGGTGCAGCCCTGGTATTATTATTCAGTCAACTAAGAAAGTCAACAATCTGTTAATCACCCATTATTCTTCACTTTACAGATGTGAACAATCATCTCCCCTTTTTAATGGCCATTTCATTAATCAAGCTAGCCTATTTTATGGCAATTTTCCCCATCTGCTAGGGCTTTCTATTTTACATCCCCTGCTGCTCCACCTCCCCACCCTACACCTGGGACACTGACTTGAATTTTCACCTACTGGCCAGGACCAGTCCCCAAAATTCAGAACTGCCCCAGCCAAACAAGGATGTATGGTCACCCTAGGCCACACTATTTTCACTGAATCCACATATTCAGTTTTCTAACACCATAGATCTTGAGTAGCATTGATTTATAGCAAATTGTTAACAATATGCTAATTTAACATGTGTGTAACAGAATCGTGAAGGACTATCTTTCTTTACACAATTCAAAATGTAAAAATTACAATGGCTCTACTTAAAAGGCCAAGGTGTACACAGGGAGGGAAAACCTGTATAACATGGTGAAAGCAAATAAAAATCCATTAAAAAGGAAAGAAAAAAATATTTCACTTTATCAACTGCTTTACAGAACTATATCACCTTAGGAAAGATAAAAGTTAGTCACTTTGGGATGAGTCATCCATTGTAATATTGTTAGGAATAATTTGCTTTAAAAAAAAGAAATAATTATTTTGATGATAGCAACACAAAATGGATTTGGGGAAGACATGCTCTTTTGCATTCTATAAATAAATCATAGTGAGTTGCTAAAAATGTAATTCATTACATACAAAAAAGGAATACTTTATGAGTGGTGTCATTTGAAGTCTACCTACTTTCAAGTAGGCAGGCTAATGACTTCTTCCTACACCTAAACAGCTTGGAGGGCAGGGGTTGGTTGGTTGGTTATTTTTTCTTCTCTCTCTCTATTTCTTTTTGGATTTTATATTATCAGTTATTTAGAAAAACAGAATAGATCTAGCTAATACAGCAGCATTAACATCCACATTTTACTTCACCCAAGACAATTATGTTTAAAAACCCACAATCAAATCCACTATTTGTATAAAATATTTTGTTCACTGATGGCCACTGCTAGAAGTCAAGATTAATCATGTAAATTATGACTGTTTAAACTTTGTATAGGTAATAAAATGCTACCATTTAACATGAAAAATAATTTCATGCAGAAGTGAAAATATATTTGTTGAAACTATTAAAATATACCAGTATCTTGAAATTTGTTTATTACTCTTCGCATAATTTCAGTAGAATTTGCTGAGATGAAGAAGCAGATAGAAAATGTATGATAATAACTTTGGGCTTACAATAAAGAGGAAGACAAAGCACAGAGACTGTTAGAGCAACCAAAATTTGAAATATTGTTTTTTTCCAGCAGCAATTAAATATGCCTAGTGTACTTCATAGCCATAAATCTTATAATATTTAAAGGGGAGGAAGGTGTAACTACAATTATCTCTACTCAAGGAATGGAAAGGCAAATATAAATACTCTGAGAAAACAGATAGAGCTGGGTCTTCCCTAATCCTCTAGGAGTTGTACTGATCTAACACAATCACATGTCTTTATAGACATCTCATATTTTCTGATTAGAATCGCTAACTGGAAAGCAGGTCCTTCTTTCAATGTATTCACAGAACTCTGAACATTAGGACCTTAGATTTAAAAAGCAGGGTCCTTCTAAACATCTAAGCATTGAAACATCTGGGATTGTTGTATTTATCTTCCATTTCACATGACTGCAGGCAGCTTAAAGTGGGGGTTGGACCATTAAAATAATTGTCTGCTTTCAACCAGATACGACATGTACGCAGATAGACTTGAGGATCTGGACTTACCTGGTTTGCTTAAGGTTACACAGAAGCCTTAGATGATGATGGAGAGGAGGATGAATACATGTCAAAAACTGGCGCCCTCACCACTCTCTTCGGGAATCCCTCAGTTGAGGATGATTGTCTTCAATGATTGTCTTATATGTGCGTCTGAAGATGGCTTCTGAGGCTGGCCCAGGATCAACAGGCTCTACTGCAGCTTGGATGTGTTTCCATGTTGGGTAGGTGAGACTTGAAAATGTTAATTTGTCTGTGACACACTGTTTCTGCTGCTTCTGCTTTCCAGTTTCATCGTTCATAGTTGGTAGGGTTGAAAGGGACCTGAGCATGTTTCCATCTCCTGTTGTTGTCATGAGGTTTCCAAGTACCATGTGGGGCAGTCCTGGGCAATAGTCTCCCACAAGCTGACACTGATGTTGCATTTTTTTTAAGTTGGCCTTGAGGACATCCCTGAAGTGCTTTCTCTGCCCTCCTCTTGAGTGTAAGCCTTGGCTGATCTGGGAGAATAAAACTTGCTTCAGGAGTTTGGAATCATACATCTGGATGATTCGGCCAGCCCAACAAAGTTGATGCTGGGTGATTATTGTCACAATACTTACCACTACCCAGTATGCAAAAGGTGAGAGCATAGGGAGCTCTTTAACAATTCCCTTCCTGCTTTTGTGTTGGAAACTAATATTTAACTGTAATAAAAACAAAATTCTCTAAAATCTTCTGGCACAAAACAGCAGCATAGATATTCAGTTCTCTGACAGCTTTTAAATCTGCTCTCTTAGCATGTTAAAAAGCTTATAAAACACTGACAATCTGAGGGAGGGGTTGAGAAAAGGAAAGATAGTTTATAAAAGTTCATCTCTCAGGGCACCCTGTAATACTTCACCTAATTTATTTCCCCACAGAAGAAACTCAATAAATTATTGTAAATTTCTTTTTTTACAAGCTTAAACACACATTTAGTGTGTTTCAAGTGAACGTGAGTGTCACAACTGGACATGGTTAGAACTTTTTTCAAAGAAACAAAGTTTCATTAGAAAGTGCCAATTCATTAAACCTGAAAGGCTTCCTCTGAAAGCTCTCAAATTTGATGTACTTTCCACAAGTCCAAAACAAGGTTTCTATGCAGCCTTGCTTGGGTTCCTGCAAATTAGTTGAACAACAGAAATTCAAGCTTTCCAGGACATTCAACTTGGAGATTGTTCTACTAGTCAGACTGACACTGGGTTGAGGACTTGGTGTTTCCAGGGTCTCTGACTCAAAGGCAGTCATCAATACCAAGATTTCCAGGCAGTGGAGCATGAAAGCCTGGACTTTAACAGGAGCAAGGAAGCCTGGTATACCAGGCAGCTGCTCAACAAAAGTGGCAAGAATGTTGATTTCACTCAGCAGCACCAGTGTTCAGGCAGCTATTTCATTTTGGGAATAATGTGCATCACTGTTTCTGAAAAGAATTTGCTCAGAATTTCCCAATCATGGGAAATTTTGGAAATGTTTGGCTGGGTTCCAAATGGAGATAGAAGGCAAGTTTCAGAATTAACAGACAATTTTCCCAGAACCAGAAATCCTGCTTTTCAACCAGCTTTAGTCACAATAACTAGTTTATGACTTTTCAACTAAGTGGAATCAAACTACAAAGACTCCCATTTGGACCAATACAAGAGAAAAAATATTAGATCCAAGTGTCAATGTACAATATTTGCATAAGACATGTATTAGCAATTGATGCCAGTTGCCAACAATTGCTGTATGAGGAAAGATTTGATGGATTATATCAAAGATGTTAACAATTTTCTTGTGCTAAATGTAGCAAAGTGATTGAAACATCGTGTGCATTATTATCACATGTCCACCTAATTGGCAAAATCTTGTTTTTTCTCATTTTAACAATTTATAATTGCCTTTACATGATGCCTTATTATAGTAATAACATAATCATTTAAGTGTGCCTTTAGAGACACACTATGAAGATAAAATATTTTTATATATCTTAAATCTGAGAATAATCGACCAGAGTTAGCGCTTTCACTACATTGCCACTTTCGGTAATAGACGTCACCCAGTTTGATTCATAGAATTAAATTAAGATCTGCTCTGGTTTAAGATCAGTTTGACTTGGTAGTTTCCCTCAGGTGACTCCTTGAACACTAAAATGACTGATTTTTTTTGAAGGGTCAGAATAGTAAGTTTGCTGAAAAATGTAATGCAGTCATTTTGATACTATATGGATTTAGGTGAAATTCTGCAGGTGGTTCATGGTTAGTGCACTCATTTAAAAAGAGATCCAATTTCTATTTCCCCTTTTGGCTGAGTGTATTTGAACTTACTCCCATGCCCTAACCACCTCATATTCTGGGGCAGGAGCCAGTGCTTTCTCTCAGCATTAAGACATTGGCACCATTGTTCCCCTGCTTTACCTGTGGCAGGTTAGGGTGGTGTCTTGTGATTGTGTCAAGGGTTGCCATTTTAGTTTTACTACTATGTTAAGATAATGAATTTGTATGGGATGGCTTGGATAGGGATGAACCTGCCACAAGCAGGGAGTTGGAGTAGATGACCTCTGGCGGTCCCTTTTCTACAACTATGATTTTGTATTTCTAGTTGATGTTTACACACTTCATAAAAAATAAGCAAACATTCAAAGAGCGAATCTGAAATTAAGGTGAATTAAAACTAACCACAAGACTAGAGAGACATTTGTACTCTTTTGTGCTCTGTTTCAATGACTATGCAAGTATTTTATACCAACTAGAACAGCTGCAACAGAGTAAATTTTGCCTAGGTTACAGGACACTGTTCTGAAAGGTAAGAGACCTTGGCTCAAGTTCATGACCTAAACCGGACACATAGTAGACTTTGATTTGAGTCTTCCCCTTGTAGATGGGTGCTCTGGTCACCAGACTAGAAGTATTACAAAGTCAAAGTCTTTCAAGCTGTCATCTCCAGAGTCCGTGCTTGGTCCAGTGCTTTTTAATATCTTTATCAATAATTTGGATGTGGGGGTGAAGAACTCACTGGCCAAGTTTGTGGACGACACCAAGTTATGGGGTAACATGATCATGCCTGAAGATAGGCTGCAGATTAAGGCGGACCTGGACAGGCTGGAGAGTTGGGCAGATCAGAAGCAGATGAAGTTCAACACTGAGAAGTGTAAAGTGCCCCAACTGGGGGCAAACAATCCCTAACATACCTACAGCCCAGGAGGCACCAATTTAACTAGCACCTTGACTGAAATGGATGTAGGGGTAATAATCAACCATCACATGAACATGTTTCATCAGTGCAACCCTGTAGTCGGCAGGCGAACAATACTCTGGCATGCATCAACCGCTGCATCTCATGTAAAACCAAGGAAGTGATTCTTCCACTGTACTCTGCACTTGTGAGACCGCAGCAGGAGTACTGTATCCAGTTCTGGAAGCTGCACTTTAACAAGGACATGGAAAAATTTAAGAGAGTCCAGTTAATAGCCACTCGTGTGATCAGAGACTTGCAAGGCAGACCATACCAGGAGAAATTAGGGACTTGGGCCTCTTCAGCCTAAAAAAAGAAGGCTGAGAGTGGACTTGGTAGCAGCTTACTACTACATCAGGGGAATACATCAAGGGCTCAGCAAACAGCTGTACACCTGGGCACCCTTGGGAAATAGCAGGAGTAATGGATACAAATTCCTGGAAAACTGCTTCAGGCTCTACTGTTGGAAAAACTTCCTCATAGTCAGGGTGTCTAGACTGTGGAATAAACTCCCTCAAGAGGTGGTACAATTTCCTACCCTGGAAATCGTCAAAAGGAAACATGACAGTCACCTCGCTGGGGTGACCCCAGTTGTCTTCCCTGCCTAGTGCAGAGGGACTGGACCCAATGATCTTGTGAGGTCCTTCCAGCCCCTATGGATCTATGAATATATGAATTGTACAGGCCAGTTAACAATTCGTACAGCCAGGAAAGGGACCTAAAGCTCCAGATATCCATCACCATGAGGCCCTCTCCTCTAGGTTTCCTTTATTACCAGACAAACAATTACAGAAAATAAATTGACTAAAAATATATATATTTCTCATTATGTTTTTCCCACATTAGCTGGCTAGAAAGCAAAAAACCCATTTTTTTATTCCACCAAGTTACCTCTTCCTTTTATAGTTTTCTTCAAGCAACCATGTGATCAGCAGAGGCCTGTTAAGAGGCTGCAAAACATTCACTTTCTCATAAGTCCCTATTAACTAATGTAAATATTTGTAAAAATAAATCCTTTAAAAAACAATTAGGGGTTTAAATCAAGTCAGAACCTTAATCCTGTGGTGATGTTAGTTTTGAGTAATGCACATGGTCACATTTTAAGGTACAAGAAGATATGATCTATATTTTGAGTATACAAATTTGGTGTGTTTAAGTGTTTTGTAACTTTGTTTTTGCTATTGAGGTCTCATATGTACTATGCTAAAGGTGAAAATAGAAAAGGATACACAAGGCCTGCTTTATATAAGTACCATACATTTCTGTTTTTTCTGTCCTGTTCTACAAAATAAAAATAGGTATTTGTAAAAATCAAAGAAGTTTCCCAGTAAAGGCCATTAGATAGAAGATTTCTGCCATGCACAGATTCTGCTTATCAACTTTCATCAAGCACAGGCCTAGAAAAATGTGACACTTCAATTGTAAGATGTTTCCCGTATGAAATGAGGAGCCTCTAAAGTCTCCAAATTAATTTTTTGAAAAATAGAATTCTTTAAAATTTTTCTTTAAAAGTTTTAATAAGCTTAAGAGCTGACTTAGTGTCTCTTACTTCTTCCATTTTCTCTTCAATATCAAGCTACTACTAATCCCCCCACCCCAAAAACACTCCCTCATCTGTATCTGTTGTCTCTTGCCTTAGATGGTCAGGTCTTTGGAGAAGAGACCATCTTTTATTTAGTGTTCACATAGCTCCAAACACAATGGTTTATGACCAGGATAGCCGAGTACTAAAGTAGTCCATATAAAATAACAAAAGGAAGAATGATGCAAGAATATTAAAAGATGTGAGATGCCAAGGTTCCTGTCAGCACCCCCAAAATGTACTCCTAAGTAGGTAACCTAACCTGACCTTTGACCCCAAATAAATACTTTAAGTCAAGTGTTGACCACTTTTCAAAATTAACCTGTCAGTTTTTGATGGAAGTATTTTCGCCATCAACATTCGACATCATTTGCAAAACATTAATGAAAACTGCTATGCCCCTCCCTCAGGACTTAACATCTGAAAATATGAGGCAGGAAATAAAACCTGCTTTAAAATTATTCTAATTTTTCCCAACTCCCCCTATGCTTCATGAAAGCATTCTGATCAGTAGCTGCACAAAACTTTAAAAGTGAGAATGACATTCTTGATTCCTGAAGTTAGAAGCTGAAGTTACTCAAAATTCTTTTTGTTCACCTAACACATCTCCCGCAGGTTTTAAAAGCCCAGAAGATAGTCACTACTAATCCTTCTCACTTTGTGTCAATAGTCTAGCTCATTTTTTAAGGTTTGTTATTACTGAAGTCAGAAAAAAGTTTAAAAAAAAATCAAAATCTATTTTGAAGGAACTGAAGTGTTTAGCCCTTGTTATCCTATGGTACTATCTTACAAGCACCTAAAGTTTTTAGGAGCTCATTACTGTAGCATCTATTAATTCAATCCTTTTAATGTATTTTCAGAACGCACCAATGTATTCAGTGGCTGTTTCATGCAGTAATAATGGGCTGAGTCTACCCTAACTTGAGGCAGCATTTGATAGAACTTGCTGTAGACGACACTCAGTCATATGGTCAGTCTTTTCTGATTTAGAACCTACATTGGTCATGTTGAAACTTCTTTAGGGGATACATTTAACATAGATGAATAACTCCTCAAATGCATCATTCCTGGCATCAGAAAAAGCATGTTATTGCCTAGGAAAGCTTGTGTCTTTATAAACCAGGTAGTCTCAAAAGATGCCACCCTGCCTTATACTCTGCTGTTGAAACTAGTGTTCTGATCATGAATCGTTTAATGTTCAGTACCGTTCTTCCACTCTTTTTACATACAGCTGCCACCTCTATGACACCTCGCTCTGCACTGAAGAGGATTACTGTATCTACCTGCTTCAATGTATTTCAAAATAATGCCTTATCTTTGGCTATTAAAGTTCTTAATATGACTGCTTCTGCAGGCTTCAACAAAAAAAAATCCTTTAGATGTTCCAAAAATTTATACATATTCTCTATCTAGCTTTACAATTTTTCCTAGTTCTTGTGTTGAGTGTGGAGTAACTGAAGAGGGGCAGAACTACATTACATACAAGTCAGTAGTTTCAGTTCAAGAAGTGCCCATTAAAAAAGTTATATTGCTTTCTTTTGCCTGTTTCACAAATTCTGTTCCAAATACTTCAAAAAGTTTTTGCTTGCCAAATCCACATAAGACTTCATGCTGTTTAAAAATATAATAAATTTCAAGACATGATCCAATTCAAAGTTTATTCAAAATTCATGCAAGTCAGTCCTTGAAGCCTTGTGTGCTTTGAGTTTGTAATGAGTCATGAGTTGTGACGTGTGCACTGTTCTAATTGTAATGTGGCTTTTAGAACTTCACTTTTGAAATTGTTCTTCTGGTGAGCATACCTAGAGATCAACAGTAGGTGGGAGTTTCTGCCTTCACACACTTCACCATTAATGGTTGATTTTATTTTTGAAGAGTACAAGTGCCAAATTGGTGAACAGCTTGCCATCTCCCTTACCTGTCAGCAGAGCTGGGCTTAAATATGTAAAACTCACAAGGTTTTAGGCTATTCAAAATTTGGATGAAGATTATTTTTTTTAACACCTCTCCATTTCTCACTAAGATTTTCTCTGACCTACTCTATAAAAGACTTTACTGAGAATGTTTGTAAATCCTGGTCACTGGGGCTCTGAAAAGCATAATTTATGCAGAACATGGTCATTTTGTTTTCTATGAGAGCAATTAAGTTAAAGAATGTAACAAAGCTAATGCCGCAAATCAAAAAAAAGAAGACCGAAAGAAAGCCAGCACAGTTCAATGGCAGAGTTGCAGAGCCAATAAGCAGAAAAAAGGCTTCTTTCAAAAAGTGGAGGTTAAATCCTAATGAGAAAAATAAAGAGCATAAATACTGGTAAATCAAATGTAAAACTATACTAAGACAAACTAAGAGAAAATTTGAAGAGACACCTGCTAGGAACACAAAAAGTAACAATAAACATTGCTTTAAGTACATTAGATGATGAAGACCTGGCAGGGAGTCAGCTGGGCATTTGGCTGACCAAGGTGTAAAAGGGGTGCTAAAGGATAACAGGGCCAGTGCTAAAACTACATGCATTCTCTGCGTCTGTCTTAGGGAAATACCATCACCAAATCCACTTCTGTCTAAGGACAAGTCAGTGGAGCTGACCCAAATTGAGGTTTCAGTAGTTAAGATCATAGAAGAAACTGATAAACTAAAGAGTAGCACATCACCAGGACCCGATGGTATTCATCCTAGGGTTCTGAAGGAGCTCAGATCAGAAATTGTGGAGCTCTTAACTGTGGTATGCAACCTATCACTAAAAACAGCCTCGGTACAAGAGGACTGGAGGGTTGGCAATAGGTCTCCCATATTTTAAAAAGGCTCTGGAGGGGACACAGAAAGCTACAGACCAGTGAGCCTAACTCCTGCTCCTGGAAAACTAGTAGCAACAATAATAAAAAAACAATAGTGTTCAGCACATGACTGAACATGACTTGCTGGGGATGAATCAACATGGCTTTGTTAAAGGTAAATGGGGCCTCAGCAACCTAGAAGAATTCTTGAGGATGTCAGTAAGCAGGAAGTTTGGGGTAATCAAGTTAATGCAGTGTATCAGAACTTACAAATAGCTTTTGCCAGCATCCCCAGTCAGGCTCTTAACTAAATAAGGTAGCCATGGGATTACAGGGAACGTCCACTCATGGATTAGAAACTGGATCAAAGATAGAAAGCAAAGAGAGATTATAAGTACAGGTTTCCCTCACTTTATGCTGTACCCGTGTTCCAGGAAAACAGCACATAACCTGAATTTGCATAAAGGGAACCCACTTTACAATGTAACAAATAGGGATACGTTCCAAGACCTGACTGTACTGACCCCCAGACCTATTTCTACCACTTTTACAAGACAATTTTGGTACTCACCAACAGCAGACACTGCACACAAGCACAGGGTGGTCGTGAATGCTTAGTTGGTGGAGGGATGACAACTACAGAAACATGTTTCACACACAATGAGTGAGGAGCACAGATCCACACAGGAGACAATATTTTGGTGCATATCACTCACACAATGCACCTCACAAAGCAGCTGACTGTGGGCTTCCACCACACCAATCTCATAAGAATGAATTTACCTCACGTATAATGAACTTTTGGTATAAAAAGGGTCATTGCATAAGAGCAAATTCGCATATACAGAACCTACATTAAGCGAAGAAAACCTGTAGTCAGTTTTCAGGATGGAAGGAAGTAGACAGCAGGGTCCCCCAGGGATCTGTGTTAGGACCAGTACTGTTCAATATATTCATAAATGATCTCAAAAAGGGGATAAGTAGTAAGGTGGCCAAATTCACGGGTGACAAAATTATTCAAAGTGGTAAAGACCAAAGCAGACTGGGAAAAACTACAGAAGGATGTGGCATGATTGACCAAATGGGCATGTAAATACCAGATGAAATTCAATGTAGATGACTGATTACAGATGTTAAAAAAAAAGTATTTTAAACTTTGTACAGCCCACACTGAGCCCAGCACATGCCCAAAAGAGGCACTGCATTAGCTAAACTCAGCTCACCCAATGTCTGTATAGACTGGGTGCTTTAGTGCGGTTTTTTGGTCCTCTTATCTAACAGCTGATTGAATCAGCTTCAGATAAAAGCACCAAAAAGCCTCACTGAAACACCCCATATATACAGTGTTACCTCTCAGCCCCATGTTTTTGGGGAACCCTGGCACAGAATGCAACCTGCCTGACTCACAAAAAAAGTCTCCCTCTCCCCACCTCTGCCTGAATGAGAACTGATCATAGGAAGGGCTCACAGAAGACAAAGAAGATGCCATGGGAGATGCACCTAAAGCCCTCCAGACAAGGGTAATAAGAGTGAAGCAACTCCCTTGGTCTCATTTGCATCAGAGATGGAAGCAGATGACAACCTATTTAAATGGGAGATGGGACAGGCATGCACCTTTGTTAGCGTTCAGGATGGAGCACAGAGATTCCAAAGCAAGAATTCTGCACTGCACTGCACTGAATTCTGGGATCAGAAAAGCAGGGAAGCACTGCATAATGGGGAATCCTTGCTTCAAATGCTAATCAACCCACATCTACACACACCCTGCTCAGCATTTATCAGACCAATTCTAGTAATGAATCCTCTATTGGTATCCAAAACACTGAATCTTCCTGTCTGTATTGTGAGCTCCCTCATAGTAATGCCACCTATAGCCAGCAGTGATCAATACCTATTATCCAGTATATGAACTATTGTTTACCCCTAAACAAACCTAGTGTTCTCCCTTGAGCCATTGTTAGTTTTCTACAAAAACCCCTACCCGAGCTCAAGTTTCTGTCCTAGTGCTTGGATCAAAAGCTGCATCAGTTCAACTCCTTTTCTGCCTGGAATCTGTCCATTGATCATGCTGAGGACAACACCCGGGAACCTCAACTGGTTCAGAGTGGCTAGGCTCCACCTCTCCCTCTCCCTCTCCCTCTCCCTCCAGGAACCTGACTTTTATTCTCTTACTCCAGGCACAGCTTTCTAAACCTGACTTTTACTAATCAAACTCAAGCTAGACTTCTCCAAAAACCTAATCAAAACTATGTAATACTGTAACTGTGTATTTGTCTCTCTCTTGTATGGCTATTATTACTGGTATCATCATAAGTTCTTATATGTGGCAATAAATAACTTTTATGGTAAACCTGGTTGCTATACTTTCTCTCTGAACCTCACCTACTCCTTCTTCCCCTTGACCTCCCCATTTGCTCTGCAGCAACACTTCTTTTACCTAAGCCAAAGATCTCTGTAATGTCCAAAACCACAGTGGGGTCTGCTCATCAAGGGGGTTACTACTAGGACCATTGTGACAAGAGATTGTGAAGTGCTGAGTTGAGGCACATGAGGGTATCAGCTGAAAGTGCTGCTCAGACCCGGGCTGCTCAGACGTACTCTGTTAGCATGTGTATGTGTGTCTAACTGAATTTATTATTGTCCTAATGAACTGAGTTCAAGGCACATGAGGATGTCAGCCTATCAATGCTGAAGAGTCCGGCCTGAATCAGATGTGGTCTGTTAACTTGTGTGCTTGTGTCTGACTGCATTTTATTGTTGCCCTGATGAACTGAGTTCAAGGCACACGAGAGTGTTAGCCTGTCAATGCTAAATAACCCAGCCTGGATCAGGCGTATCCTGTTGATCTGTGTATCTGCATGTGTTTGACTGATTTGGTGGCTGGAGGAACCCAGCTCCATTGAAGCTGAGTCCTGCAAGACTGGGGGTGAGGACTTGCAGAAAGGACAGCTCCACATAGAAACACAAGTAACACAAGTAGCACATTGATAGAATCACAGAGACCCCCAGAAACGTACCCCTAATAAATAAGTACTCCCCAAAGTGACAGGCAAATCTGGTAACAGACACTGCTTCTTCCAGTAAAACACTTTATTTCTTTTTTTTAACATCTGTAAGTAGCCAATAAGTATAATGCAATGCACCTGGACAAAAATAACCCAAACTCTACTTGCACTATAATGGGCTCTGCATTAACTATTACCACACAGAAAAGAGATCTGGAAGCCATTGTGGACAGCTCACTACAAACATCAGTACAGTGCTTAGATGCCATCAGAAATGCAAACAATGTTAAGGATTATTAAGAAGGAAACTGTAAACAAAAGAGAAAGTAACACCCTGTCCCTTTATAAATCCCCTGACGAATTGTCTGTCAAGAATGATGGGGGTGGGTTGGAAAGGACAGAGCACTGCCACCCACCTCCCTGTGCCACCACTGCCACCTGCTCCTCCCAGGGGCAGGGGGCTGGGAAAGAGGGGGAGAAGCTAGCGCATGATAGCCACCACCTACCACCCCACATGGCCAGACATGGGCTGGTGGGAGGGGTCAGAGTTTTCACACAGCAGCCACCACCACAGTCACATGCAAGTCCCCTGCTCTGCATCCTGCCACTGCTATTCCCCCTGGCCACCACCTGCCTGCAGCCCACCTCCAGCAACCTGCCCCGAGTTCGCAGATGTGCATCAGAGGCAATGCCCCACAGCAACTGCCAGTCCCATGCTGGGTATAGCAAACAATTGTCCAGGCCCAAGAGCACAGGGACAGCTGTGCAGGGGCCCAGAGACCTGGTGCAGGACCCACAATGGTGTCCTCCTTATCTGCAACCATGCTCAGGCCTGTGCCCATCATCCAGGGTTCCAACTGGTCCATGAAGGAGACAGGTGACGTCATGGCACCATAGGACAAGGCAGAGGTGGAGTACAAGTTCAAGCAGGGTGAGAGCTCCAGTGCCTGCATCTATGAGGGGCTGTTATCCTGGATGCAGGAGCGTGGGATGACTAATTGACACGGCACTGCCACATGAAGTTTGAAGCCTCATGGGCACAGTGAGTTTCTATCACCAACCAGAATTGCTGCTCAGGGAGTGCCTGGAAGTCTATGCTCTTTATGCAGCAACTGACGGGCACACTTGCTCCCCAGGACCCTGGCCAAAGCTGTGTGTATATGGCAGCATAGGTGGCCTGCCTAAGCTCCCACACTGTTGTAGCTTAGGTGCACCTGCACACCCAGCATGGGACCTGGGACACCATGGCCTTCAGCAGCAGCAGAGCGTAATGGGTTAGGCACCCTTCAGTCCTAATGCACTGCCCAGGACATGGTCACAGTACAACAGTAGTGTGGGGGGTGCGGTTGGCCCTTGGGTGCATCCCTGGATAAGATTCCTGAGGAGAGGGTGGGAGGTGCAGTCAACTCCTCATCCCAGTCATCTGAGCCCAGGTACCGTCAGCTAGGTAGCAGCACAGCAGAGCAGCCGACCTACAGGAGAGAAGGGGAAGCAGGGTCGAGAGCTGCAGCAGCAGGTGCTGCCAGAAGACTGGCCTGTCCCACCACAGTGGTCAAATGACAGCCTGAAGCACCACACGGTGAAAGCTCCTCCAGCTGTAATAGGCATGGTTTCAGTAGGGCAGGCAATGGGGATGCAAGCCCCCTCAAGGACCCTGATGCACTAAGTGAACCCCAGGGTATGGTACCCTGCCACCACCATGGGGAGTCAGGCACCCAGAGCATAGCAACCCCCAAGGGTTCCACACGCCTCCCCATTAGTGGCCTCGCCCACACCAAACAGGTGGCCATTGTACTGCAGGCTGGTAGGGAAGGCCAACTTCAACAGGGTGAGAACCAGTTGGGTGGCTGCAGGGAGGGACAGCCACATGCTGGTGTTGCTGCTCCTGGAGATCCTGGAAGATGGTCTGAGACATGTGGCAGGCCTCCAGCCGCTGCTCATCATCCCAGGTGTGATGGATGATGTGCCACCACCAGTCCTGGCTAGACTAGTAGAAACAGAAACAGTGGGTCTGGAGACCCAGGAAAGTGCTGGCAACCCCTACAGTAGGATCCTGGAGCCCATTGTCAGTGTCCCTGCCCAGGCCCAGCCAGGTGGAGGCAGCAGGTGAATGGCCATGGCCCTGGGACAGTGCATGGGAGGGTGGGGGAGGGGGTGCTGCACTTGGGAGGAGACAGGAGGGGCAAGACTGCTGTACATCAGGCAGCATTCAGTGTAACTCGCTAGTGTAGCAGCCAGCAGGAAGATAGGGCACTGGTCATCAATGCTAGGCCCAGGGACTGGAGCAACTATAGCATGGGGAACAGTGCTGGTGCAGAGACAGCGTGCATAAGGGGTGCTGCTCCTGGCCAGAGAACAGCTAGCAGGGCTGCCTTTTGAAGAGGACTGTTGACTTCCACAGCAGCTGCACACAGTGCTTAGAGAGCCCCCTGGTGGTGACAGGGGCCCATTGCAGCAGAAACAGATTAGGAGCAGATTTGCTCCTGCTTCCCTGTGCTTGTAGATGCCGGTCCGGCCCCATTTACTTCGAGTAAACTGGTGCTGCATCAAATGCATATGTAGGCATGCCTATTGGACTAGTGTAGTATATAGTATACTAACTACTGGACTTCTGAAGTGCTGTAATGACAAGCTTTCCCAAAAATGATTAAGTTGGCTTTAAATATGGAATCAGAGTGCTTAAGTTTTAAATTACTTAAACTTAAAAAAAAAAATACTAGGAATAGCTTTCAAGTCTTTGAACTTTCTAGGATTTAAAAAATCTCCTCCCCCATACTTTATGGCAATGTTTAAAGTCAGTAATGTTTATTTTCCACATTTCTTCAAATTAATTCAGCACTATATAAAATGCAGTTACAATTTGAATCTCATTTGTAGAATGAAATAAACATTGGATGTTTTCTATTGCTGAGGAAGAATCATATACAAAAAATAATGGTGTGATTTTCATGATAACTGGTTAGAGAGTACAGTCATGTCTGAATGTAAGATTTTTAAACAACCTTTCAATTAACGAATACAACAGAACACTGTGCAAGCATTTCCTAATTGTTTTTGTACACGATATTTTCATACCTTGTAATGAGTGTGGTATCACAAATAGACATCTTTATTTCATACTGTTCAATGAAATGTTTTATTCAGTGCTTTTATATATAAAGTAAATCCTTAAGTTTTAAGCAATGACAAGAGTTATTGAGCTTCTTTTATGCTGAGACAGAAAATCAATATTGCATAATGAGATAACAACAGTGTTGATAATGTAACAAATCCTTTAATACAAACAAAAGAGTGGAACTGTGTGGCTTGAAGATAAGAAATTCAATGCATTTCTGTCCAATAGAATTAAAAGGTGGGGAAGACTGTTGTGAGGAAATTATGTAGTTTAATTCTCTTGCAGTCAGGCTACAAACACATTAAAATAGTTTCTCCTGGGACAAATATATCTCAGGTCAAACAGCATTCATGTCTATCATCCCAAAAGGAATACAGGAGGAGGAGTACTAATGTTTTGTCCCAGGATATCATGAAGCAAGTGTGAAGTGATATCCTAGTGATTCCCAAGCTTCCTTGCATTGTATTCTGACAGTATGTTGATGTAGCCCATCCTGAGAGGAGCTGTACCGTGGGATGCATCACCCTCAGGAATGGGGTGGAAAGAAACCTCCTGTAGGTCTTCTTACACAGAAGACAACTACAAAAGTTACTGCATTAAGTCCCAGAAATCTCCCACTGGAAAAGAAAAGTGTGGCTTGGAGAAGGCTTTGTTTTCAACCTTGATAGAGATTTAAATCGATGATCTCCCGAGGTCCCTTCCAGCCCTAATGTCTATGAAAATCTATTAAATGGAATCATGGATATTTAGATCAAATCAGAGAGAACAAGGATTCCAGTCCTATGCCAAAGAAAAAAATTAGTAGGCTTATGTGGCTTGGAAGAAGTCAAATGACCTCCTTAGGCTATGTGCATGGCCCAGCCACACTCATAAAAACACAGGACAACATAACAAGGCCATTTGCCAAGACAACTACCGGGACTGAGCCAGCAGCAATTATTTTTTCAAAATATATGCTGCAGCTATGGTAAATCACTAGTTTAATGGTGCATACTATTTGTGATAAGTTTCCAAAGACGCATTAAAAATGCTATGATATCACATAATCAAGTATCAAAAATATCTCTGTGAACTGACTGAACTACATCATGTAAAGTTTTTAGAAACAGTAGCAATTTATGTTGTCCAACCTATAGAAAAACAACCTCACATCGTTGCATCCATGTAGAAATGAGTGATTTTCTTCGTTTGCATTGCTTTGCCCCCTCATAGATAGTCAAAATAAAGTATGCTGCTTATAATTAATATTGATCTGTGAATGAAAGTTGCAATTGCTGCCTGTATATACAGCATGTCACAAAAGGAAGATTGTAGTTTTGAAATTAGTGGGTCAGCATATCCCTACAGAGATTCAAGAGGATAGGAAAATTCCTTTCAGGAGGTAGATAGGAATGTAGAGGCGTGGGGGGAGTTAACCTTGGAGTTACCAAGATAAGTTGCCCCATTCTTACTAACTGCTGAAGTAGACCAATAAAATCATGTAATCCACTGTATCAAGCTAAATTGCTGTGCTACAGCCACAGCATCACTTGGAACACTATTCTTATAACAGAATGAATTTAACCTCTCAGTTTATTCAAGTGAGGCTGCGGAAGGAATTTAAAAAAAAAAAAAAAAAAAAAACAGGCAGTGCTGAAAATTGGATCTTGACAAAAAAAAAAAAATCCTCATTATTTTAGGTGTAGTATTACATTGTCTGTGAACATGAATAGCTAGTGGGTGCAGACACAAAGTTAACTAATATTCATGTTCTTTTATTGCTGGATATCATGATCAAGTGTCACTTAATGCCAGACTAAGTCTGATTCTGTACCAAGGAAAGAGGGCCACCAACTTAATTGCTGACTACAGGGTGTTGAAGTAAGCAGTTAGAAGTATTATTGGAGCCCCACTGTGTTACTGGAACTCCTGTAAAAATCTCATGCCAACTTTTTATTATTGGAGCCCCCAGGTCCTGTTGCAGCAAAGCTCCGTGCACTGTGTGGAGCTACAACTGTCAGGAAGCTGGGATGGGGGGGGTGCAGAAATGGAGCCTCCCTGCCACACAGGCCTGGCTTGCCCCACCAGGCTTACTGGATCAGATCTGGAGCTTTTTATCTCCTCTCTCTGACAGCCCAGGGCAGGGTATGCCGGTGCTTTCCTGGAGCTGAGCACCAGTTGAGGCAAGCATACCAGCCAGGGATGGCTCAATGGGATGGTAGGTGACTGCAACCTAATTTGCCTTGCAATGGGATCTGGTGCAAAGTTTTGATAACATGCTAAAGCCTAAAGCACTTCACTCTGATACTGCATCCATCCAGGTCCATCTTAGTCCTGGATCTTCTATTTTTAAACAAGCCTATGTGTAGTGAACATGTGTTTGGTTACAGGGGTAGAGTGTTTTGAAAGCTTAAATCACACATCTGTACCCAGCCAAAGTAAACAGAGACTTATCATTTACTCTCTCCTACAATACAAGAACTAAGCATCTTGAAATGAAACTGGTAGATAGTAAGTTTAAAACTAACAAAAGGATTTTTTTCCCATATCACCTGTAATTAAAAAGAGCGTGGAATTCATTGCCACCAGATACTGCAGAAACTAACTGCATCCTTGCATGCCTGAGCAATATTTTTAGCCTCCTCCCAAATTGTTGGCCCAAGCTCCTACTTCTTGTAAAACTTCCTTTTTGTGTTTAAGCTCACCAAAGAGTTCTCTGCCAAGGCATATCAGGCAAGTGAATTTTAGAAATTATACAAGCAAAGTTTAGTAAGTACAATACTTCTAGAAAAAAAGGACATTACAATGGCCATCATAACAGCCTTTGTGATCATTCTGGAGAGGAGAATTCAAGTCTTCACTACTTCCTGTGTTACTTTGGACAATTTGATTAACCTCTTTGCTCCACTGGCCCAGTTCCCTTCCTGTGAAATGGTGATAATAGTCTTGTCCATTTAAAATGGTACTCTGTAAGGGAAGCAACTCTTCCTCACAATGCATTTGTATGGTGTATAACACAATGGGGCTCTAATTAGTGCTGGCCAGATATTTTCTGATGAATCACAAAAGTGTCAGATTATAAAAACATGAAGCACTTCCCTTACAATCCTGCTTGGTTTCCTGGCAGACTGTTGGAATTCTGGAAGCAGGCCTGCCATAACCAAGGAAAATTTCCAGTCTTCGTTAGCTCTCAGCTACATGAATTATCCCAGGTGTGTTTGGGGTTTTTATCATTATTGTTTGAGGGGTTTTGACTTTTGTTTCTTTAATATTTGTGGGGAAATTGCAAAATATCAACCTGGAAGGCCCACGTTTTAGCCAAATCTAACAAGCTGCGTTGGTGTCTTTAGGTAACTTCATATCAGAAATAAATCCAAATTTAAATTAATTGAATTAGTTTTTTAAAAAAGAAGAACATTTTAATTTATTTTTAGATATTTCAAATAAAGTAGTGATAAAATTTTCATTGATAGCTTTCCAGCTACAGTAGCAAGGAATGTATTTTCCTTGACTGAGCTGACAAATTAGGGAAATTTTTGCAGTACAGTTCTGTAAACCAACATACAAGACGTTCAGATTTGTGCGTAAACGATTTTTGCACTAACATTAAATGGTTCGGCATCTGTGTTTTGCAAGCTTAAGTGTAATTAGCACACACAAATTTAAGTTTGTGAATAGAAAAGGTTTGAGACTGCAGTTTTGGAGTCTGAGGTCTCTCAGCCCTGCACTGACTCAGTCTTACTCTGGAATTTTCAAAGCAGCCCTAACTCAGTAAGATACTTAAGCTCATGAAACTGCTGCTTCCATATAAGCAGCTTAAACATGCTATTTAATCTGCACCTTGGATCCCACAGTCCATGATGAGAAAGCTTTTCAAGTTTACTATATACAGCTAGATACTTCTTTACTGCCTCCGTACAACAGTGGGTGCGATTCCATGCTGCCTCTCACAGCACAGAAGTCACAGCCTGGAAGTAGTTGGGGTGGGGATGGGGAGGAGTTGCTTTAAGTCATTGTACACTTCCAAGTCTGCACTGCTCTGAAAGTTGGAAGAAGCCCTCCAAGACTTTCTAAATCAAAGCATCTGCATTGGGCTGCAATGTGACCTGCAGAGTTGTCTTGCATCTCTGGAATACTCCACGCCTGCCATGAAATTTTCTTGTGCCCTAAACTACACTGTCTCCAGATGCCAGGACCAGGATTTCACCCAGAGTAGCAAGCTGACCTCTCTCTGAATAGTTTAAGTTATTTAAGTCTGGGGGAAAAGAAAAAGAACAAGGAAAACAATACTTTTTTACTGCACAGCGAAGAAAAAGCCATTAATGAATTACGTTAGGAAGACTGGAATGTTTAAAAAATGTTTGTTTTCTTTAAACTCCAGTCTTCACAAAGAGTCACTTGTCCATGACTAGTACAATCATGAAGGAAAACAGGGGTGGGGGTTAAGCACTCAGCCCAAGGTAAGGAAAGAACAAAAAGTTAAAAGATAAGCTATAAAGATAAATAAATGTTTTCCAAAAAAAATCTGCAGCGCCAGATGAGATTCATTTCTAGAAAACTCAAGGAAGAGGTAAGAATAAAATGAAGTGCTAGCAACTATTATCTCTGAGAACTCACTAGTTCTAGTAAGGCCTGAGAAGACTGGAAAAGAGCAACCCTAGGCCCATGGTAATAAAAGGGAAAAAAAGTTACAGAAAGCAGCTTTGATATCTGGAAAGATACTAGAACCTACCGAAACAATTGTTTTGTAATTACCAAGAAGGTAACACAATTAAAAAGAATAGTCAATATGAATTTAATCACCAGGAAGCCATGTTTAACCAAGTCAATTCTCCTCCATCTAAATGAAGGAAAGCAGCTGTGATACATCTCAGCATTAGCAGGGTTTTGACACTGTTTCCCCATGTTACTTCAATACAGAAAATACAGAAGTAGGTAAAGCTAAAGAGGTGCATAACTTAGTTGGATAATCATGATTAAAAAGAAGTCGATGGTCAGTGTCAAACTGGGGTTATATATCAGGTGAAATTTCCTAGTGATTTTTCCTGGTTCCAGTACTTAAGTGTGTTTATTAATGGACTTGGACAATAGAAGTGAATTTATGGAGGATCCCAACCTATAGGGTTTCAGATACTTTAGACCAAGGTGACCAGCCTGTAGCACAGGCAGCCTCTGCGTGGCACATGGCAGATCACGGAAGGGACAGGTAGTACTGCGAAAGGGCAGGGAGCAGAAAACAAGCCATCAGATTAGGCAAGGAGCAGAAAGCAGAGCAACAGATTGGGTAGGGGAAGATTGGAGTAGCACTTGGCGGTTCGTAAGGCTGATTTGTGGTATGCCTGCCAAAAAGTTTTGCCTCCATTGCCTTTGAGGACAGCAGTGGATTCAAAATGACGTAGCTCATTGGTTTTCAACCTGTGGTTAGAGGAACCCTGTGGGGTCTGCAAGCTATGTCTAAGGGGTTCATGAAAGATGACTATGAGCAATCTAAAGTATGCAAATGCCCACACTTACAATTTGTACCTCCATCTGAAATATTTTAGGGGTCCACAGATGAAAAAGAATTTAAAAGCCACTGACCTAGACAAATTAAAGAGACATGTCTGAACCAAAATTTCATAGATTTCATAGACATCAGGGCTGGAAGGGACCTCGGGAAATCATTGAGTCCAGCCCCCCTGCCCAAAGGGCAGGAAGTCAGCTGGGGTCATAGGATCCCAGCAAGATAAGCATCCAATTTACTCTTGAA
>NW_017728886.1:198081475-198082559 GCF_001723895.1 Crocodylus porosus | reverse complement strand
GCTCGAGAAGCATCTATGGATGCAATCCAGCGTTTTGGTCACTTTATTAGCCGCAGCATCGCATTGCAGGCTCATGAATGATATTCACTAAGGAAAAGTATGAAGTGCTACATTTTGGAAGGAGCAGCCACATATAGAAGTATGGAATGACTGCCTAGGCTGCCGTTCTACAGAACAGGACCTGGGGGTTGTGATCACAAATTCAATAATGCCATATTGATGGGGGACAAAGGTGAATAGAAGTGGGAACTCTCATCTGCAAGTCCTGGAAAGCAATTGTTTCCCTTTATTCAGTGTTGGAAAGCCTAGAATACTGGGTGCCTATATACGGGCCCCTTTGCTTTCCAGGTAGGATGTGCTGGAGAAGACTCAGTTAACTGAGCCTGCACTGTATTCCAATTAGAATGCTCCAGCTTATCTTGCATTAAGCCCTGGGCATTTAAAATGGCCATGGGGTGTTTTATCTAAAGCCCCATTCAACATTTAGATAAAAAATGGCTGTGGGGTGCTTTAAGTGTGTGAGGGCTTAATACACATGATGCTGCAGCATTTTAAATTAGGGAGGCTACCCAGGAACTGCTCCAGTTAAAGAACACCCTCCCTCCCCCAACCCTTGAGCACACATATAGGCAGCCAGTCTAGACTACTACACTTCAAAGAACAAATTGAAAAAGTCCAGAGGAGAAATACACATGTGTATATATTATATAATATCTATCCATCTTATACATATACATACACGAAACTTGTTTGGAAGGCATAAAATACGGAAATATTAGAAGAATTGAGATTTAGAGTGCTTGTCCACATTAAAATTGGCCCACTAAAAGTGTTCTTGGTTTAATTTTCCTTCTTAGTTTATGATGACTAATTCAATAATATGGATGTGATTTACCACACAATGGCTTATTATGCTATAAGTAGTAAATGCTCTAGGGGACACAACAGAACAATTTTACCCTTCTGCCCTAGCAGTACTACTTTAATGCCAGGTGGTGTTTTAGGACAAGATTTAATATTTTGGTCGATTTATTTTGTTGGGTCATGCTGGGTTGTTTGTTTGGTTTTTTTTTTGTTTTTTTTT
>NW_017728886.1:198062972-198081360 GCF_001723895.1 Crocodylus porosus | reverse complement strand
GAGTTGTTGGCGGCTTTGCTCGTGAACCAGAGGGTTTTGGCAAGGTTATGGACTTCAGTAAGCAGTGCTGCCTGCCTCCTTTGCAAAGCCTCCCACTTTTTTCTAGGAACTTGTTGCATGGGGTGTTGCTGGTTGAGGCAGGAAATCTTTTCATGCAAAGGTCTGCAAGAGTAAGCCTGCCTACCTCCCCCTCAAAAGTCTGGTTTGGCATCAAGAGTCTGTACCACCAGCTTCCCAGAGGGGCTACCCCCTGCCCAAGTCTGGTCCCAAAGTAGTTCTGCCCCACACTTTTTCTGCATGCTTGTTGCTCCAGGTGCTGGGTGGGGGAAACACTTAGGGCTACTCAAGGGTACACAAATGGTCTGGCTGCTCCCCCCACTCCCCATGTGTTGGCATCTGGATATCACGTACCCAAGCTAAATCCTGAATGGAAACATGTCATTCATTTCTAGTTTCCCTGAAGCTCAGGTTACAGGAATTTGTATATGAAATAGAATCTTGCGTCTCCCGTCACTTGTATCCTCACTTCAAAAAGCAGCCCTTTTTCCAGGGCTGAGAACCAGCATGGGGGAGGACTGGGTTTATTATCAAAGTTGATTAATAGTCTTTGGATATCAGGTATTTCCATGCCCAGGACAGCTTCCCCCAAAGTGGGGTTGGGAGGGGGGGGGGTGGTGATCAATCTACTCCAATTTCCCCTCCCCCCATGATCACCACACAATGGCCAGAATGAGCTAACAACCCCAAGCTAACACCTTCCCCCTCCACCCCGCCCCACACAGCAGAGGCATGGTGCGCATTGAGGTGAAGAGAGTAACAACCTAAGCTCAATGAGAGGAATTTTCTTATCACCTAGTTCACATGTCAACATTTTAACTACTACATGGGCAGATCAATTGACTGCAGTCATACCCCTAGCCTACAACCAAATTATTTCAAACCTTGCTCCCCCTCCCATCTTCCACCCCTCCAAACTTGCCCTCTTCTCTGGTACTCCTATTCCTTCTAAACCTATTTTTGTCCCCAGCAGCATGTCCCTGTCCCCCTTTGACCACCCTCTACCTGCCATTGCTCTGCCTGACAGTCATAATGATGCCTCTTTCTGGGAGTGGAGAGGGCTGCAGGTCAGGAGTCTGCAGGTAGGGAGTGAGGTGCACCAGCAGGAGGCTGTGGGTCAGGAGTGAGGGACACCAGCTGGGTGGGGGGAAATGCAGGTTAGCTATGACCAACCCTGCACTAGCAGGGTTGGTGGGGCATGGGGCTTCAGTTTGGAACTGAGGGACACAGGCCAGGTGCAGGGGGGCAGTGGCTTGGCTGTAAACCATGATCATGTTTTCTGTGCTATTGCTGTATATTGTGCCTCCAGTAGAACTGGAAAGGACAATTTCCCATCCCCCCTCAGACTGTTACAGGCTCTGTTGAGGAATCCTAAGGTAAAACCAGTTCAGTGACTCTGGCCAAATCCTGGAGTGGTGACCACCTTTGAATTGATCAGTCTGTATTAACGGTGTTCCAGCTTTTTGGCTGGGGCCTTGGATGAGGCTGGGGGCAGGGGTTGTGGGTTGGGAGTGAGAGGCACCCCAGTGGGACAAGTCAGTGACCACACTCATTTTGATTATGAAAAATAAGTAAATAAAAGGGATCACTCAGACACGTTTTCATCATGTTATGCTGCAGAGTCCAAGTCTCCAAAGGAGACTTGAAATCCGACAGTGCATTGTCGCATCGGCATTTCACAGTAACCCAATTTGCATGTCATTCATTTCTAGTTTCCCTGCAGCTCAGGTTACAAGTCTTAGTCTGTGCCTTGAGGCAGACCTCTGAACCTGGATTTTCAGGAGTTTGAGCTGGGCCAGTGTCTGTTCAATAAGCCATTTTGTGATAGGACTGTTCTGGGGCCAGCAACATTGTTTTCTTGTCACTTACCCCATTAGGAATAGAGGAAGCCATGCTCTAGCAAGCAGTCCATAGAGACAGATCCCCATTCCTGCATTACCTTCCGGTATGCCAAAGGCCTATTTCATGATTAATTACCCAGAACTACCCAACCTGTATCACATCCATCAAATGCTACATGTTGGGATTCTCTCCCAGAATCGGCAAAAGACTGGTTTGCCATGTGCAAGTCACAGCTAAGCATGCACTTCATTATCTCTGCTCATCAGTCAGCCGTTCCCCCACATTTAAAGGTCCCAGGAACATGTCACTTGCAAAATTCCCCGCCAGTCCCCCTCTGCCCAGGTCTGGGGCTTTAGAGGACCCCTGCTCACAGCGAGTGCCCTGCTCTCACCATCTACTGTTTTGGGGTGCCCCATGCCACATACTGTTTGCTCCCCAAATTTCAAACTGCCTGCCTCTACTGAAGGTCAAGGGACATGTGTACCACAGAGCCCCTTCCCCTCCCCCCCCGGTGTGTGAGGTAGGGATCACTGGCTGGCAGCAACTGGCTTGTCTCACCCTCCACTGTTTTGGGGTGGACAACACCAAGGCTACATGGTATAGTTCATGAGGGCAATTAAAGGAACAAACAGTGGCAAGTCCTTATTTCCGATTCCCAGTTTCTTTTTCAGAGCTAACCTGTACCCAATAAAGCTCTTTATTAATAAATTACACATTCTAAAGATATAAAGAGAGAATTTCATTAGCTATGCAAATTTACCAAGTATGTAAATTATGCCCAGGATCCACCATGCCCATGTACCACCAGAGGACTCTTGGACATCTCAGACCAGAGTCTTGGTCTTGTGCAGCCCAAAGTGTGGCCTGATTGACATCCCCCCTCCCCATGCACACTGTAATAAATTCCTTATTTGAGCCCATATACTTATTTTGGGGCTGGGATTAGAGATGGAAACACTTCCTAGGCCTCCCCACACCGTGACTCTATGCACTGGGGGACTCTCCCAGTCATCTGCGATTAGATTTTTGCCTGGTCCAAAGTGCTATTTGTTCATGCTAGGCTGCCAACTTACAGCCCACCTGTTCATACTATACTAAGTATATGGGCTTGAATAAAGAACTGGTTTTTGGCCTGGAATGACAGCTGGAAACCCTCGCTGGCCATGTGGTCAGGATTGTCCAGGAGAGTCCCCAGTACCGGAGGTATGGTGTAGGGTGGCCCTAACTCTGGGGTGTAACGCCCATATAACAGTGCATGAGGAGAGGCGTGATGAAATGTTATATGTGGCCATTACATTCTAGAGTTTGGCACATCTGGTCCAGTCCTGGGTTGACAGTTGTGTCTAGAGAGAGATGAACAGACAGTACCATGGTCTGCTACTATGGTTGGTGTCAGGAGTAGCTGTTTTGGCAATGAGGGAATTGCTTGAGTGACCAGTGGGATCACCCTAAAACCAGCACCCCAGCAAAGCTGACAAACGTGGCATGAAGCCCCTGGTCCAAGAGAGTCCCCCAGTACCACAGTCATGGCATGGGGTACCCCTAGCTCTGGGGTGTAATAGCCACATATATAAGCACATGGGAATAGCAGATATGGACCCATTTCTGGGGTGTAACAGTTGCATATAACAGTGTATGGGGAGGGTTGAGATGCACCCCAGAGCTGGGTGCAGCTACATATAACAGTTTAGCACAGCCCTCCCCATACACTTCCAGGGCCCTTCACTCCTGATCCACAGCCCCCTATCCTCCAAGGAGCTACATGAAGGGCAGTGGCAGGGCTGGGACCCAGAGGTACCAAAGCCCAAGCTGCACGTAGCAGCTTGGGTTCTTTCTGAACCCCTCTGATGTGAAGCTGGGCATCTTGGTGTGCAGACAGCACTCAGAGGATCCCAGAGGCACTTGGAGTCAGCAGCCCAAGCATTGATAGCTCAGAGGTACAGTTTTTGCCTGCCATGTAGGAGACTGGGATTTGATTCCCAGCCAGGGCACCAAAGGGTTGAGTTGCCTGCAAAAGAGAATCCCCATTAGGGATGGGGGGTTCCCCTCACCTCTTGCCCCACACCACTGGGGTGCCTGTGCCTCAAATTGTATAGGATTTGCACCTCATTGTGGGAAACCCTGCATCTTATATTTTGTGAGCCCTGTGCCTCAAATCCGTTGTTGATCTGTCTCTGTTGCGCATGTGTTCATGTTCACCCAAAACCCTTTCAACTTCCTAGAGTTCCCCTGGTTTTACCCCTCCCCCTGGGTGCCTGGAAGGGGTACCATTATATCCCAGGGTCCCTTTGCCCCCTGTATGCGTGGTGCTATGTTCCACCATTTTTTCCCTTATTAAACCAGTATATGGCTATGTTCCAGTTGGGTCTCAGCTCTACTGTATTGGGGATAGGAAAACTGCTCCCCTTCCATAGCACGCTAACACCTGCTAAATCCTTTCAGTTCATGAGGGCATACCTCATCCAAGTACCACCCGAGTTACTCCTACCCTTCCAGTTCCCCTGACCTGCCCCAGCCCTGCCAAACCAAAGAGCAAGAAGGCAGTCCAACAAGAAGTAAATTAAGTTAACCCGAGTCTTGAACTGCCCAACCCATAACAATTTGATCTTTGCCATGAAGTGCATGTGAACATGGGGAGCAGATTTTTTTTTTCCCCCAATCCAAAAAAGCTGTACTTTTCATTAACCTAAACCACCAGTAGAAGTTTGGAAGATTAGCAGCTGGACTCTTGTTGAACTATTGCAATAGAAATTCACTGTATTTGCATGGGTTATGGAGTGAACCCAAGCAGCACCTTGTGGTGTAATAGCTGCGAAACAAGTTGGGGGGGGGAGCGAGGGCATGTGTTGTTCTTCTGAATCCAGCAGGAGAAGTTACCACAGTTCTGAGAATACAACAGATTACCATTTCTTCTTCAGGACCACCACCAAAGAAATTGTATTACTTCAAAGCTAGCAAAGTAAAAGAACGTTAATGTAATCTCTGGAATTTCTCCAGCTCTTACACATTGCCTCATTTCTCCTGCACTTTTAAATTTCCTGTGCCTAGTGCATGCAATACAAAGTGGAAAAGGTCAGCGAATTGGTTTTCACACCCTAATTTCCGGGACCAGGCATGGTTCCACTGAAAAACAAAGCGATTATTGTTATCATCACAGGGTTGCTAATTGATTAAAATAGAGAAAGAGGTAGAAGATTTTTTCTACTACTTACTTGCCACTCAGACTCTTTCCCAGCATGAAGCAGAAAGTAAGCAGAGTGCTCCAATTTCTATGCTATCAGGGAGCTCTCCTCTTGAACTTTTGTGGGCATTTCTGGTTTTTGACTCTCACAGAGCACGCACAAGAGCACACATAGCTAGACAGAGTTGGAGCCAGAGTTACATGGGAGCTAAACTAAAAATGTATTTGATTTCTTCTGTAATTGAAGCTCTGAATCTTTAACAAGCATCTTAGCCTTGCATGTATGCAAAGTTGTACAAGTTACTTTACACTAAATTTTGTTAAACCTTTGCAAACTCCTGAGTAGATTCTACAATTCAATTCAAGACTGGCTTATTTTGGTGGACTATATTAAATATGGCTTAACCTCAGATGAAATTGAATTAGGTTGAATCAATATAAGCAGGTTTAAGTCAAATTGCAATGTTCAGAACATTTTTGCAATGGCTTAGCTAAATGCAAGACAATTTAAAAATTTAAACTAGTTAATCTCTGAATGTACATGAGGCCTTAGCGAATAGGCTGAATGGAAGACAATAGGTTCCTAGGGCACCAGGCCTAAATTCCAGGGGCCTCGTCCCCGAATTGAATTAAAAACCTAGAATTAAGCATTTACACTGTCTGCACAGCACAGAGTAAATAGGATTCCTCTGAAGAGGAGAATTAAGGGGTCTAAAACACATGCATATTTGGTGGGAGTTATGTATTACAATGGCTTTTGGAACTGCCGAGTACTGTGGTACAGCTGAAATCCTACTTATCTCCAACTTCACTTTAGTAGCAGGGATTGAAAGCATTTTTACTTGACCTGTAGTGTGATGGTGCAGGCATTCTCCCAAGATGGAAACCACTACTTGTGCCCTCTCTCTCACCCTTAAAAATGTTGGAAGACTTAAAACCACACACACCACACAGGTCTCCCACTACTTTGCTCAACTGAAAACTTTCTGTATAAGAGATGTGATTTTCCTCCTTTGGTGGATTAGTTTTTAAAAGCAAGAAGGTATCCATAACTGCATTTTGTGAGTGGTCCAGACATGTGTATGAGGTGCTCCCAGAATACAACTAGTTGATGAGGCCCAAAGGAGTTAAGCACTAGTTCCTGGATGCAAATCAAAGTAATGAGAACAGAACTACAGGTGCCTATAGAACTTTCAGGTGAAACTTGGAAGCACCACCAGAGTTGAAGCATAACTGAACCCTTTTTATATATATCAAGGGAAATTGTATAATTAAGTATCCATGTCTTGTTCTGGATCTAGGTCAGTCTTTTTGTTGAAGGTTTTTCAAGAACTGAGTTAGGCCTTTACTTCATGCATGTTCTTTAAGTGGTTCGTGTGCCTTTACAAAACTAAACACCAAAAAAAAAAAAAAAACAAACTTTCAGGAACATTATGGACAAAGTGAAGGAAAGAGATGTCAAAAGGAAGCTACCATAAAGGAGTCTCCGCCCCTTCCATGCCCATCATGAGGCTCCTTTAAGCCCCGCAGCAGGGGTGGTCTGCATTGCATTGGTGGGGAAGGTACAAAGTTAAGTGATGCGAAGGGCCTTTTCCTCTGCCACCATCAGTGCTGGGTCCCGAGCCTGTAGTGCCACCCGCCCAGGCCTGGGGGACTGTGCCGGCAGCACTAGCACCTGCACCAGTACCCACTGGGGAGGGGAGGGCAGCAGGGGGAGAGTGGAAGCAAGCCCACAGGAGGTGGCGCAGCATTACCTGGCAAAATGTGGCCAAGGCACCAAGCAGCACCCAAGGCCTGGCCCCTTTCTCTGCAAAGCTGCCAGGCCAACAAGGGAGGAATGCCAAAATAGCTTGCTGCTGTAACCTAGGTGCTTATTTTAGTCAAGTGTTTGGTATCATTTCACTGTTGCTTTTATATTGTTTATATTTTGGATTTTAAAACCACATTTACAGACCCATTTCATTGTCACTTCTTGCAACTTCATTGGTGTCAAAGGTCACATGACATCACTTCCTGATGTGATACCGCTTCCTGTGAGGTCTTTGAATATGGTTTGCCGGCCCACTGGATGGTAAAACATTCATGATCTGGCCCCACATTTAAAAAGGTTGGACACCCCCGGTCCAGATGATTATGATCATTCAAAAGTATGCCAATACCCACACTTACAATTCAAATGGGTACACACCTCCATTTGAAGTTTGTTTGTTTAGGGGTTTTACAAATGAAAGAGGTTAAGAACTACTTATTATAGACTAATACAATTAGAATCCGATATCTTTTCTTTTACTCTTTTATCCTTTTATAGATAATTCATTCAGTTCAAAAAAGACTTCGGAAGTTTACTTCAAGCACCATTCTTGAGGTGTTTTAAATGGAGGCTGTGCGAGGGCGGGGTGTTGGTTGGTTGGAAGCCTTCTCTGTTAACGGTTTACAGTATTAATAAGAAGTTGTGTGTTAGCACCACTTTTCTTCATGTGGCAGTTTGAGCTCATTTGCACTATGACCGTCAGTACTGCTCAGCTGTTTTACAGATGTCCATCTTCTTTTCAGAATATGAAACTTTTTTTTTTGTACTCTCCAATTGAATCTACTGCTTCTTCCAAAATGCAGGCATCCATTAAAATGGAAAATGGAGTTAGCATATGCTGAAAGTCTCCAAATTCTGTGATATTTCAAACAGAAGATAAGCCTGTAGTAGACAATTTTCTTTTTAAAGCATCCATTTAAGTGACAACCATTTACATGGTATAATGTACCATCTTCCCAGACCTGAATTTAGAAAGGTCCTAATAGCAGCACTATGTCCATCATCACAGAACAATGAGAACTGGGGGCCAATGCCGTCTAATCAGCATTTCTCAGCTCAGCCAGCAAGTGAACTGTGCTTGGCCATTATTTTAGAACTGGTAAGAGCGGGCCCAATCCAATTCCTATTGAAGTCAGCTGTCATCAAGGCCTGAAAACTGTTATACATAAAAGGTCAATTTACTGATACAACATCTGTCACTCTAATCTACTCCCGCCTAGGCAAAGAACATTTTATCCTACTGTATATGGACAAGGAGAAATTGGAACACCAAAGGCATGTTTGTTATCAAAAGTATTCCAAATAAATAAATAAACAAACTGACTGCACCAACTTGTGGGGAAAGTAAGCCAAATGGGTGGACCTGGGTGGGTCCCCTATGGAATATATGGTCTATAGGCAACTGCAAACTTGGATGAAGTTGAAAGGTATGACACCCACTGTTCTTTCAGTATAAAGAAAGAAAAATTGCCAACACCGCAGCACTGGACTAGAGCCAAGACAGCAGAACCCACCACTGAGCTGCAGATCACCATGGCAAAACTGAAGTAGAATGCAGGGAAGACTTTCCCTGGAGACTAGAAAAGCAAGAGAGTATAGATTGGTAGTGTTATTTAAAGCAGAAAGCCTCAGAGGAAGAGGAGGACTGATAGCACGATGTGCAAAGAAAGCCAAGAGAACGCTTCGGGCAGAGACCCAAATGGAAAGAAAGGCAAAGAAATCAACCCCTACTGAGCTCCAGAAAACAGGGTTTTTCATACTTCTTCGTAGACAGACAAGATTGCACCAGAGATATACTTGAAACCATCATCAATTTCTTCTCCTAATGGAAATAATCTATAAGGTCCCAGGTATTGCCTGCCCACTTTGATGAATTGGTAGTTAAAGGGAACATAATTAAGAGGATGTGAAGCATTAAGGATGTGTAGGAATCAAGGATGCAAATATAGCTAAAAGTAATGTAGTAATTAAGAGGGATGCCAGCAATAAGTATTTGTCTGAAAGGTGAGAATCATTCAATCTTCACTAGGGTGAATAAGGCACTTTCGTGGAAAGTGGGACAGATGGATTTGGCTCTCAGACAAGGAGATTCTAAAACCCAGACCTCTCAATTACTAGACAAATAATGTGCATCAGTAGCATAGCTGTATATTAAAAATACAGATGCTAGCCAAGTACCTACCCCCAAAAGATGGCTCATTGCTCTAGCTCCCAAGTGCACTAACATGCAAGTGTCCATGTATAAGCTCAGCCCTGTGCCAGACATTAAGAACAGGGACAGAAGTCACATGTAAACCAGTTTAAGCAATCACCAAATGGTTTAAACGTATAACAGAACAAAAGTTTAGTGGACATAATCCAGTTTCAAACTGGCCGAAACTGGTTTAATATTGCATTCAGCCAGGTGTATCAGACTCAACTGACTGAGCTCAAACCAGTTTATTCAATGTCTGTTCCAGACCCCTTCCTAATTTAAGTTAAATCTGAGCCCCCCAGCATTGAATCATGCTTTTTAACCCTGGGTTGGGATGTGGTCCCTGCTCCAGACAGCAGAACTGTCCTCACCCCTCTGCCCAGAGCCAGGGCAGAGGCATGGCTAGACATCAGGCCAGCATGGCCCAACATATCCCCCTAAGGCAAAGGGGGTAGGGAGTGGGTTTATTCCCCCTGCCTCCCTGGGACCCTTGGCTAGGGCACAGCAGCCCCCATCAGTGTTCCTCCCCCACTCGCCACTCCAAGGGCGGAGTTGGGGTCAGATGCCCATCTGGCACGGCCCCCGAAGCAAAAGGCAGCAGGGAGAGGGGTTATTTCCCCCTCCCTCACGGGACCCTAGCCATGGTCTGCCTAGACAAGTAACAGCAGCCTCTCTCAGGGTCCCTCCCCCATATCACTCAAGGGGTGGGGGCATGGCCAGATGCCACCCCAGCATTGCCCCTTAAGGCAAAGTGAGCAAGGAAGAGGGCCATACCTCTTCCTATCCCCTACTAGGGAACTGTAGCCAGGGTCTGCCAGCCCCATCCACCACAAGCCAGGTAGACCCTGGCTGTGGGTCAGAGGGAAGGGAGGGAATAACCCACCTCTCTCACCCCTTCACCTCAGGGGGCTGTGCCACACCCCTACCCCCTGAAGCAGTAAGGGGGAGTGACCCCAACAGGTGCAGCACCCTGCATCATACCTCTTCAGGGGAGGGGGAGGGGGGCCTGTGGTCAGAGCAGGATGGTAGGTAGAGCTGCCACAGTCCAGCACCACCGCCACTTGCCCCAAGATTTGGCTTAGCCCCCATAGCCACCCCTCAGAGCTCCACCACCACAGCTTGCCCTGTGCAGGCTGTGGCAGCTCTGGTCTCACCTGTAGTACAGCCCCACCACTAGGAAGAGGCTTGCACTCCAAGACACCATGACAGGGGCTGCTGCCCCTGCCAGTATCCATCCCCGCCTTGCTGCTTCAGGAGCAGGGGCAGGGAAATGGTCAGATACTGGCATGGTTCCTTGAGACCAAGTGGGTAGGGAGGAGGTTTATTCGCGCACGCACACACACACGCACACGCACGCACACGCACACACACACACCCCTCCTCCTGAGGAGCCACAGCTGGGGTCTGTCTGGCCAGGGGCAAGCAGCTAAGGCAGTGGCTGGGGCTGGCAGACCCTGGCTGTGTTCCCCTAGTGCGAGAGAGGATGGAGGGAACTGGGGGATAAACCCCCTCCCTGCCCCTTCACCTTAGGGGGCCATGGCATCTGGCCATGCCCCCACCCTTGGAGCAGCAAGGGGAGGGGGGGCATGGGAGGGGGTGCTCCACCCCAGCCAAGCACACTTCAGCTGGGATCCCCCAGAAGGGAAAGGGGGAGAAATACACCCCCTCCCTTCCCCCTTTGCTTCACAGGGTCATGCCTCTGTCCCTGGAGCAGTGAGAGGGGAGGAACCCTGACAGGCAGCTGTGCCCTAGCCAGGCAGACCCTGGCTAGGGTGCCAGGGGAAAGGGAAATGAACCCCCTCCCTACCCCCTTCACTTTAGGGGGCCTGCATCTGGCTGGTGTCTGGCCACTGTCCTTTCCCTCCCACAAAGCCTGGCAAGCATTGCTTCCCACCTCACCCTCCAGGCACACCTTGGCTGGGGTCCCTGCAGACCAGGGTTGGGATTTAGACTCAATCACACTCAGGCCTGGCAGGGCCTGCCCACACCCCCTCCATCAGCTCAGCTTCTATCTGTCACTGTGAAAGGGAAGAGAGGGCATGCTCTAGTGCCCTGACCAGCTTCCAGCCTGTGCTACTACAGGCATGAAGCTGCATTTCTGGAATCAAGAGTGAATGAGTGTTCACTTGCTTGCCAGTTCACTTTATGCAGGTTCACTCACCAAAAATAGAATCAATTCAGGGTCAGGCTTTTTGAATGTTTGTACTTAGCCTAAAAGGTACATCTAGAGAACAAGCGGTGCTTTGAGCTTTCTCTCTGCACAGATATTGTCAAAAAGGCAAATCTACAAAAGGAACTCTTGATCTGAACTGGATCAGAAGTTCAGGGATGCCAGAAACTTAGAAGGACCCTATAGCAGGGCCTGCACTAGTCTAGTTCCCCTAGACACAAAGTCAGTCCTTGAACCCTATAACCTACTCCTTTAATCCCAGCAACACAGACTCTCTCTCTCTCGGTGTTCAGCAGCCCAGGCTCCAATACCCAGGGTTCTTCCACTCAACATGGCTCAGCCAAAGATGTCAGCCATCCAAAATAAATATGCTTATAACCTGGTCCCAGAAACAGTCCCTCTTTGGGCCCAGGAACACAAGTTTCTGCAATACAGATTACCCAGGGACTGGAACTGAGAAGAAAACATAAAACAATGCAGAACAAACACCCACCAGAGCCAGGCACGAATTAGGCCTTACCTCAAAATCTTTTCTTTCTTGGAAAAATCCTCACTGTCCCCACAACCATCACCACTCCAGGTCCTCTTCCCCTCAGTTTTTCTTCCTGCCACTTTATTTCCAGTCATTCAGTGAGTTTTGCTTCATTCTAGGATGATTGCCTGAGCCAGCTGAGGCCCCTTAGGCAGGTGGCTTGTTACCTGCTGGCTAATTGATCCAATCCTTCCACTAACTAATTTGGTCTGCATGTTTCCCTTTACACCCTTCCTAGCCCCACTGAAGTCAATGGCAAGACCAATAATTTTTTTACTACTACATTTTTAAGAGTATATGAACAATACCCATACTTGTGATTTCTTTTATTGGAAATAGTTGTTTGAATTATTTGTGTTTCTTGTCAGTAAATATTTTTCCTCTGAAAGCTTCAGAACTAAAGCATTTCCAAACCTGAAAGGACATTTTAACATGGAAAGGGTGCAAAGTCACAGAAAGAGATCACCACAGTAGAACCCAGATCATTTGTTCTGGATGGTTCACTTAATTTGCAATGGGTTGCCAAATTAAAAATGAGCAGCTCAGCTGTTTGCTGTGGCTTTGACTTCAAAGGGTACTGTTCCTCTGATAAACTAGAGTATCTCAGTGGCATTGTACAGCTGTCAGCTCCTGCTCTGTAAACCCTCAGACACTGGAAACCCTCAATATTGCAGGAGATAAGGAAACTAACCCTACAGTAGCTATTAAAATGGAAGGAAATGATAGATTTTTTTGTGTCATATATGCACCCAGCATGGGAGGCTAATTAGAAAAACCTAGACACTTGATCTGCCTTCTTGATTCTAAAGGCTGGCCTCTATACCATTTAGAAGTGTTTCTGGGTAGCTTTAGGTTGACTTTTTGGTATAGGGTTTTTAATGACTTTTGTATCAGGTCCTCCACAGAAACAGAGCAAAGCTCCACCATGCTCTTTTTGACAGTAAGGGTGTCAGGCAGTAAGTCCAGGAAGCACCAACAATTCCTTCTCTGCTGATGATTGATAGCTGGATCACAACTGTTTCATACTGTCCAAGAGGCACAAAGAGACTATATAATTAGACTAGGCAATCTGGCTCACAATGCTTTAACAGCAGGCTAGATTGTAAACTGGCCCTATTTGGAATAGGTCCAATGAAGCTAAATTACACCAGCCAAGAATTTCAGACAATATATTTTGAGTTACTTACTGGTTTCAGGATGATCCATAAAATAGCCACCACTTGCTAAATGTGTGAAGAAATTAAAAATCATGGTATTTAAAATAATTTTGAGCAGCCTTCTTTGAAGGCCTGACCCTGCATCAGTGTTTCTGCAGTCAGGCTACCTTTAAAATAAACATAGCCTTTTTTGAATCTAATACTTATAGCACAGTAGCCATTCACTTTTAGATTGAGATTAGAGATAGCCACAGGTGCATCTCTAGCAGGGACAAGGAGGTGAACCTCCCCCTCTATGCAACACTGGTCAAGCCACAGCTGGAGTACTGTGTCCAGTTCTGTGCGCCCCATTTCAGGAGGGATGTGGACAACATTGAGAGGGTCCAGAGGAGGGCCACCCGCATGATCCGGGGACAACAGGGCAGACCCTAAAGTGAGAGACTGCAGGACCTGAACTGGTTCAGCCTTCACAAGAGAAGGCTGAGGGGGGACCTGGTGACAGTCTATAAACTCACTAGGGGGGACCAGAAGGGTTTGGGAGAGACCTTGTTTCCCCTAGCACCCCCTGGCATAACAAGGAATAATGGCCACAAGTTGTTGGAGAGGAGGTTTACATTAGACATCCGTAAGAACTACTTCACAGTCAGGGCTGGAATCATTTGAGACCAGTTTTTTCTCCTGCCCTGGCAGGAGGTCGGACTTGAAGATCTATAAGGTCCCTTCCGACCCTACTTCTATGATATATGACAGCTTCCAGCTGCATGTCACATATGCAGAGGTTATATTACTTAAATTAATTTAATTACAATTAATTATATTACTTAAAGTTCAACTGAGATGCTCCACAAGGGGAAAAAAAGTCATACTACAAACTTCTTAAAATAATACGGTATTTCATTGAGCACAAATCAAGGCCATAGTTTACAACAGCGCTCCCTGTCTGTGCTCCCTCATCAACTCCTTAGAGCCTCTTTGCTTTATTCAATGGAGTAATAATATAAAGAACAGAGAAATTTTGGGAAAAGGAAGGATATAAATTTATCAGTTTTCAAATGCAGGCATTGTGGGAAAATAAAATAGCTAGGTTATAAATGATAGGTTACAGCAGGTATTGTGGATTTTTTAAACACAAAATAAACTAATATTTGCATATATCAAAAAGGAAACGTATCACAACTTAACATGCATTCAATTAGCCATAAGTGTTGATATTAAAAACACAACCACCAGTTAAAACCACAAAGAACAAATCTGTCTTCCTTCCTCAAGACTTTAAAATTACCTTCCCATGATTCATGGAGCATGACTGCTTACAACCAGAATTACAATTATGATCCCTATAGTAGATCAGGTTTAATTGTCTTTTCAATAATCAGTTTATCAAATTAGATGTGGCATTTCTTTTTCTGTGTAGCAGAACCCTATGCCAGAGCTGGCTGGCTAAGGCACTGTGACCATCTATAATATTATCACCCAATAAGATATCACGTTATAAAGGAAAGGTAGTAAGATTCAGATTATGAATCTAAAGGATCTATATTCTGTCTTGTCTTTCAGACACAGATAGCAAAGAGTCCCCAGAATAGGACTAGAAGCAAGCAAAAGCACATTTAGTCTTAGAAGGCTAATAGGGGTTCAGCTGTCTGTATGTTAAATGGCAAGTGTAAGTTCATTAAACATGACCCTTGTCCAGGTTCTTGTGCTACTATCACCCTTTGAGTGTAGCAAAGGATAACTGTTACTTAAGAATGTATTCTGTATCAAGGGGCTTAGAGAATTACTAGAGGAAGACAGCCTTCTACAACTTGGCCATAACAGCTGTAAGTAGCCCAGACTAAATGAAGAGGATTTAGGAGTAGAAGGCCTATTTTTGCTCCTAATAATAAAAGGAATTATTATAATTGCATGAAAAAAATGAAAGGACTTGGGAAGGGTAGGGGAAAAAGGAAAAGTTTCTACAATGTTATTGAAGAAAGAAGCAAGGAGTTTTTGGTGGTATCTTTTACTGTACTTACCATGTAGTTGCAGGAGATGTCAGACAAGCTTTCAACCACAAATAATGATTTTGCTGATTTATTTGTAGATATTCTAGAATTTGGTAAATATGCCCAGATGTTCTAAATACTTATTTATAGCAAGTGCTTATTTAAATATTCAGGGGTATAGGTTGTTGCCATGTTGGCCTAGGGGCAGAAGGCAAATAGAAACTCTTGGCTTGTTTTAGCCCAGGAAAAAACTGGGGGAGGGAAGGTGTATGAACACTGTTTATATAGTAATACATATACCTGGAAGTAAACACCAGGGAGAGGAAACAACCACTAAGTTAAATGACGATATTGGCAGAAGATTAACTAGGAAGTTAGGTTCCACTGATTTTGTTTAAAGAATTGTATCTGTTCATAAGAGTTAAAATCGAAATGATTTGTTATATGACTTAGTGACCAACCACAGAATCTGATTAATGTATTCCAAATTATGAATATTTGAGAACATAGGCAGAAAAAAAAATCATTGGGTATATCTGAAATATTTTATTAGACCAACTCAAATAGATGAAAAAAAGCTTCTTTGAAAGCTTTTGGGTACAAATAACCTTCATCAGGCAAAGGGAGCATCTGTAGTTGCTCTGTGCTCTTCTAGTATGGAGTAGTACAATAGCCAGAGGCCAGTACATATATATGTAAGAATGCCAGTCAGTTAAAATGTAAATTGACATAGACAATAGGTGAGAGACAGGTGGGTGGATGGGGAGAATGAATGTAGCTGTAGTCAATGGATTGGGGTGGGGGGGAGGATTAAATATAGCTGGTAAAGTGGAGAGGTTACGTGGGGAGTCAGATATTAAATCTCTGGGTTCTAATCCTCAAAGGAAATTTACAAAACACCTTTCACAGACAAGCCTACAAACTTCACTTCATCAATCTTCTGGATACAAAAACTCATGGACTAAATATAGACCTTTGATTTATAACGCTAACATCTGACTCCCCAGGTAATCTCTCTACTTCTTACCAGCTATATTTTTTCCCTCCCCCTCCATCTCTCATCCATTGACTACAGTTACATTAATTCCCTCCCCCCCCCCCACAGCCTGTCTCTCCCCGCAAATTAACTACCTCAATTTACATTTGAACTGACTAGCTTTCTTGCATATGTACTGGCTTCTGGTGGCTTTACTATGCCATCCAGGAAGAAAACAGACCAACTGCAGATTGTTCCTCTGCCTGACTAAGGGTATTTGTACCTGAAAGCTGGCAAAGAAGAATTTTTTCCAACTATTTGAGTTGGTCAAATAAAAGATAGCAGATTTACCCAAGGAACCTTTTCTGCCTATGTACTAAAGACTCTTCATTCCCCTGGTCATCTCTGACATCTGTTCGTCTGGAATCCAACTCTGTTCTAGTACTTCAGATGAGGTCTCTCAAGACCTTATAAAATGTTACAGGGCTTTTCTACTGGCAATATCTGTCCTGATATTTGTTAGGATTTTGGCTACATCAGATAGGAAATTCAGTCATTCCATGACCAACTAGATCATCCACATCAGTTGCTTTCGAATGTAAGCTGCTCTTTTTTACAGCATCAAAAAAGAGGACACCTGGTGGGGACAGGAACATAATTGTGGGGGGAGGGCAGTGATATGCCCATGCCCTGCCTCAACCCCTAACTCTTAAGCCCCTGCCCCCCTGGACCTCCAAGTACCCCTCACTCCTGACCTTATTTTAAAAACCCACCCGGATGCAGCCAAAAAAGGAGACATATCCAGGAAAACCCAGACATATGGTAAACCATAGCTGCCAGCTTATAGCTGAAATATTCTTGTTATTAGTCTATACAAGTGACTAATACCCCCACCTTTCAAATCTACCTCTTTTCATTTCCCCTTAAGCTGGCTCTTTACCCGCAAAGTTATTCCACAGTCAATCACCATATTCTCCAACTTAGTTTCCTCTCTTAGCAGAGAAACCTCCAGATACCCCGCTTCTGCAAAGAACTCTGCAGACTGGTTGAGCACTAACACTAAAAGGAATTACTAGCAGGAAACAATCATCTTGCACCTTGCAATGTTTCTATGGTATTTATTTGCATTGTGGCAATAAAGATACTGCAGTCTACCTTAAAAAGTCTAGATCATATGCATCTGAATACAAGAGTCTCAGAAATGAAGAAGTCACTAGTCCACAGACAATCAGCTTGTTAACCATCAGACAGGAAAAACGAAAGCAAGAATTGCTAATGCCTTTGCAAAAACTTCATAAAAACTAGTTTCAAACATCTTCAGTGAACTATTGATGTCACAGTTCAGGCTGCACTGTTTTATATAATAATCTAAAATCTAATATTTTTATTCAAACTTCTAACCGCTGCAAAACTAGCCTAGAAATCTTGCAAGAGCAGCTTTCTGCACTGGCTACCAGAACTGATGGAATAATGTCAGGTTTTATTCCACCCAAGGCCTTACTTCAGAGTGTAGAGGCATAAACAGGAATGTAAATAGGCTCTAGAGAATATCCTCAATAGAGGACAGAAGTCCCAAATGCGGGGAATTCTGCAACAGTATCTGGTATTGAAAAGGAAGCAGGAAGAACGATCAGCAGTTCTTCTTTTTGGCTTGTGAAGTAGCACAATGACAGATGTGGAGAAGCAATTGTAAAATAAAAATCCCTCAGGGAATGTCTGAATTACACGGGGCAATATTCTCTAACGCAGTCTAGTATCCAGGAGAAGCCATGGTAACTTAAAGCTACCCACATCATTTTACCTCCTGTTGTACTGCTTCTTGCATATAATACAGAATTGGTGAAGTTTTCCAGGTTATGGACTAACTGAATGCATTCAACTAAAAACAGCTTGTGTAACATTCGAGCAAGAAAACATTCAGGAGAGAAAGCAAATACTTCTTCAGCAATGTGGCTCATAAATCATCTGTAAAGAAGAGATATCCAAAAAAATTTTTTAACCAAACCCCCCACCCCACCCCCGGAACCAAAGCAGGAAAATAAACTAATAACATTTCTATGGACATGTACCAATACAATATTAACAGCATTAAGAAAAGCGTTTAAATAAATTGTTTAGGGTTAACTTGAAAATAAACTAAAAAATGTTCTGGAAGCAGATTACAACCCCCTTCTTCCTTCCCTTACCTACAAAACAGTCCACTCAAATATGGAAAGTGACAGTGGTGGGTAGAAGAATAATATACAAGCATACCTTCGCTTTATTGCGCTTTGCAGATACTGGGTTTTTTTACAAATTGAAGGTTTGTGGCAACCCTGCGTCAAGCAAGTCTATCGGTGCCATTTTTCCATCAGCGCCATTTTTCCAACAGCATTTGCTCACTTCGTGTCTCTGTGTCACATTTTGGTAATTCTCGTGATATTTCAAACTTTTTCATTATTATTATATTTGTTATGGTGATCTGTGATCTTTGATGTTACTACT
>NW_017728886.1:198059891-198062961 GCF_001723895.1 Crocodylus porosus | reverse complement strand
GCAATAAAGTATTTTTTAATTAAGGTATGTACATTGTTTTTTAGACATAATGCTATTGCACACTTAATAGACTACAGTATAGTGTAAACATAACTTTTATATGCACTGGGAAACCAAAACATTCGTGTGACTCACTTTATTGCGATATTCACTTTATTGCAGTGGTCTGGAACCAAACCCGCAATATCTCCGAGGTATGCCTGTAGATGAGACTGAAATTGCTGAACCACCCATGGCTGCCTCCTTCCTTCCCTTTGCCTCCCTCCACACACAATACTGGAATTTAGATGTGAAGTCAAAATAGAAATCATTTTCTTCATTGAAGCTACAGATTGAAGTTGTAAAAATTCATTGCTGAAAGAGTAAAACTGTGACTCACAATGCAACAATTCACAAAAAGCTTTAAGAAAATGACAGACTTGTTTTTATTACCAGCAATTCAAATAAGGGCCTTCAAATAGGAAGCTTAACTTCCCTACTCCACTGATTTAGGACTCCCAACTACCCTGAGGGGTGTAGTCTTTCCTCAATATATATGTAACTCTCATTCAACATAATAGGAGTTATTCACATGTATTGAGGGTAGAATAGATTTTCCTGCTCTTATGTGCATCCATTCCCATTAGGGAGACTGTAAAACTAGCTAAATAATAAACTCCACCAGTTTCATAGTTTGTTATCCCTGTTCTTAAATTTGGCAAGTAGAGAGAGACTGGAACACCAATTAGAGACTACAGATAAAGTGAAATCTGTGTTCAAAGGCTCATTATTGAGTTTGTAACTGATATTTGAGCGTATTGGCAAAAACAGCCCTTCTTTTCGGTTTTGTATGCTTAACTTGTAATTACAAAGTTAGTAGTTTCAGAATGTTGTTTTGAACTAAAACAATTGAAGGATTTTATTTTTGTTTTACTCTTCTATGTTTTCAGTCACAACCTATTTCCAAAATTTTCAATAGTTCAGCTAACTTAAGTAATTGGTATTCATAATCTTCCAACATTCTGTTTACAGGTTAAAGATCATGCTAGAGGATCTGACCTTTTCTTGTTCATCTTAGATACCTCTGCTATGTTCTTAATGGGATTCCTGTATTCAAGCCCTGAATCTAGCCAGTATCTTCTGCATCTGATGGTTTTGTCTAGCTTCTCAATATAAATGTACTTCTTGTACATAAGTTATAGTGAGTCCCTAAATTTTGCCAATGTTAATTTAAAAACAATGATTCTACATTATTTACAATACAAACAAAAATTAAAATAATATCCATCACATCTTGCCTGGACTCTGCTGTGAAATAAATAACCTACATATAGCAGCCCGATATTATGAACTTTATCCTTATCCAACCTTTGTCTTCCTCTATTGTGTGCATCTCGCATGTCTTGTTTCAACACTGAATGTAATCTGGTGGAGACAGTGACCACATCTAGCCCTTATAACATGCAGCAGAATATGAAAGCATATTGTTTTCAGTAATTTATGTGCAATGGTTTTTCTCAGAAAATGGGTTCCCTGAGAGGAAAATTAAATAGTTTTGTCAAAAGTTTCCATGGAAGATTTTGACTTTATCAAGAGGAAAACATTGATACAGATTCCATTTTTTTAACACATTACATATTTTAATGGAAATCAAACACATTCTGAATAAAAGTTAATGTAGTAAAAAAACTAGTTTTATGCTAAACAAAATCAACAGAAACCCTTCTAATCTGTTTTTAACCAGAGTTTGTCATGAAGGCATGATGGCACCTCCCCCTCCCCACTTCAGTTTTAGATTCCATTTTAATTTTGTCTTTTGGTACACTTAGTGAAAGGTTTAAAATTTAGAACAATCTTTACAACTCCTGGTTAAGAAGATAATCTGCTACTGCCTTCTTCCTGTACAATTGAATAATGCCTCCTGCCCCCAAAGTGTTTGTGCATTCCTCTTTGTTGGTCTATTCTATCATTCCAGTTGTGCATTTTTGCTTCATGTAATCTATTTTAAAGGACCACATTTCTAGAAATTATTTCTAAAAGGTAAGCTTTGTGTTATTTTGCCATTTCACATAGATGGAAGAGTGTACAAGAGCATGAGACCTTATCAAGAAAGCTTTTATGCTATTGCTTAATCCATAGTACTGAGACTATTAGGAATATATTCTTATTATATTGTAAAAACAGTGTTACGGCTAGCAGGGTGCTACAGGACTATATACTATTCCTCTGCCTGTAGATCTGCCAAAGAAGTTGTATGGATAGTTGAAAAGCAGAGAATTTACCCTCATTTTAGGATTAATTAGAATGAACGTATTGTTGGAAGGAGCTTAATTATATTTACCAAATGATGAATGCAAAATGATGAATGCAGTTGGCAACAAAGATGGGGAAGAAGACAAACAGCCTAAAATAAAAGCAGAACAGGTTAGGGATTAATTAAAGAAGCTAGGATCTTTCAAATCATCACAACCAGGCAGGATAACACCCTAGAGCACTGAAGGAATTGGCTGAGGTAATTTTGGATCTACTAGGTATCCTCTTTGAGAGCTCATGGAGGTCAGGTGAAGTTCTGGACTACTGGAAAAGGGTAAACATAGTGCCATCTTTAAGAAAGGGAATATGGATCTGGGGAATTACAAGCCAGTTGGTCTAACTTTAATACCTGGAGAGATCATGGAGCGGTCCTCAAGAAATCTATTGTGAAGCACCTAGAACAGAACAAGGTGATCAGGAACAGCCAGCAAGGTTTCACCAAAAGCAAGGTATGTCTGACCAACCCAATTTCCTTCTATGATAAGGTGACAGACTCTTCAAATGGGGAGAGACGAGTGCATGTGACTTTAGCAAGGCTTCTGACAGTCTCCCACAATATTCGTATTAACACTCCATAGTTAATTATGGACATTAAAAGTGTAGACTCAGCCTAGAAAGTACTTGTAACTTCTGGTTATTTTCAGAGAGATATATATTTAAATTGTAAATCTGCCAAGCATTTACAGGTATGGAATCACAGAAGTAGGGTTGGAAGGAACCTTGTAGATCTTCAAGTCCAACCGCCTGCCTGGGCAGGAGAAAAACTGGGCTCAAATGA
>NW_017728886.1:198048250-198059791 GCF_001723895.1 Crocodylus porosus | reverse complement strand
TCTTAAAGACCCCCAGGGTAGGAGCCAGCACCACTTCCCTTGGAAGTTGGTTCCAGATCCTAGCCACCCTGACCGTGAAGTAGTTCTTACGGAAGTTTAATCTAAACCTACTCTCCAACAACTTGTGGACGTTATTCCTTGTTATGCCAGGTAAATAATATTGAGGCAGAAAACCTTTTTCTTCATTAAGTTCTTGGCACAATAGAGCCTTTAGCTAGATCTCTTCTTTTGTATGACAAAACCGGTGTCTGTATCTTTATCTTTGTGCACTTTGGTGTTCTTGTTAATTTGGGAGCTCTTGGCCACCAGAGACATTACCAGGGACTGCTGCATGGAAGTGGCTCTCGTTGACCCCCTGTAGACCTTTGAGGTGCTGTGATAATATAAACAAGGCAAACAAGCAGACAACTTTGGGGTAGAAGAGTGTGTATGGTCAAGTGTCATAAGAGATTTCACAAGTCAAACAGGTTATCTAAAACTATAATAAAATCCAACACAACTAAAGAACAACATAATTATTGTTTGTTTTCTTGTCTCTGAGTGGCTAGATTTCCTAATTTAATTTAACATTTCACCTGCTATAGTTTTAGTGTAGCAGAAGCATTATGCTGAGAGAAAAAAAACAAACAACCTCCACCCCACCCCCAAATAAAACATGAAGCCAAATAATATTCAATCTTCTTCACAGAGAACATCAGGCAAATGCACACATGGAACAGAACACACCAAGTAATTTAGCAGCAACTGGCCACCATGGCCAGACAATTTTAATCACAAAATCATAGTGGCATTTCAGACTATGTGGCAAAATCTTGTAAAATGGGAACATATTGCTACATTGGTATGAAGAAAAGAAAAGCAAATTATAAAAAAAACTTGGGGATCTCTCTCAGTTAAGGCTACATATAGCTTCGAAATGTATCATAACCAAATAGTATCTTCTAAAAACAGCTAAAAAGGAGTATTCAATGCCTTTTCTTATTAGTAGATGGAAAATAAGGCTGTTTTAACCCCCCAACCCCTTTTCATGTCCAATTTCACTTTTTAATTCTTAATCTTTTTACCAAGATGCCTGTCACATTTCTAAGGGGAATCTCAACTTCCAATTTTCCTCCTTAGAAGTGGATAAATTATTCTATATCCTTCTGGGCAGTGGACAAGAAGATGAAGAAGGAGGAGAAAGGTAAATAAGTCTTTATAGATACTGTTTACACTTTTTAAGGTTCTATTTTTTCACTTGGAAAAAGAATTAAGTGGCATTAAAGCTAGGTTAAGATATTTAGAGGATAGAGTTGTTGTCCTCTGACTACTGAGAAATTGATAAATTGACTGACTGTGAGAGACAGACAGAGAGAGCATAAGCTGCACCCATGCCAATTTATATTTTTAAGCCAAGGTGGAAACACCACTATTCTCTATAAAGGGGCGGGAGGAAGAAGGGAGTGGGGGGTAGAAAAGAAAGGGGGAAAATTATAAAAGACCCAGTGTCATGAGGAGTATTACACCGGGCAATATCTTTAAAGCATTCAAAATGATGAAGTGTAGGAAGACAAAGTGACAAACACACAACAAACAGAATTTCAAGAAAGCTACTTACAAATCACATTAGTACTAAGAAGAGACAGTCAGTCTCTTTTTTTTTTTATAGGCTTCCAGAATTCCTACATAGGAATCTAGGCTTACTTTTTATTGATTTCTAGTTCACATAGAAGAATAGAATAAGACTGGCAGTGCTCCAGTTTTTTTGATCTGGCTCCAAAGTGAAGTGGTATCTTTCAAGTGTATCAATTTTGCATGAGAACTTTTCAGATGGGGCCACCATCTGAAAGCAAAGATGAGTAATAGTTTTATTAAGCCAGAGCTAAGTCCTTGTTCTCACAGTAGGAAGTAGGAAGTCCTGAGTAGATTTTCTGATGCTAAAAGTTATCTCTTTTTTTTCCCTTTTATCTTCTTTCTCAGGGCAGAGTAATGTTGTGTCTGTTCATTCTAATGACTACCAATGGCTTTGGATATAAAAAAAAAATGAACCCAAGGCAACTAAATTGTTCAGTAGTGGTTTCTTGGAAGACAAGGTTAGATTTCTGGCGAAACAGTTCAGGGTTGGGTGGGGGAAATGGAGGAAAAAATCTGCCAAAATATTTCAGTAATTTACATGGTCACCAGACTCAGTGGCAATGCGTAGGGGGTGCACAGGGGTGTACATGCACCCCCCGAGAGTGACAGTGCACCCCATGTCAGACTGCACTCTCTGTTTAGCCGGCAGGCACGGGGGCAGGCAGGAACACCAGTGCCTGCCCCCTGTGAGTGCTGGCCAGAAAGCTGTTTGATAACTAAGATCGGCCATGGGGGCACCCCCCCCCCGACCAAGCGCAAGCCCAGGTCGACCCCAGGCAAGCGAATGGGGCCTTGCAGCCGCAGGCAGTCCCCACTCCGCCCTGGTCAGTGGGATCAGCCACCCGGGGAACCCCCTCCCAGCCAGTGGGATTAGCCGCCGGGGGATCTGCAGCCCCATTCAGTGGGATCAGCCACCGGGGATCTCCCCCCAGTCACTGACTGGTGTCAGGGGTGGCACATTCCCCCCGCAACTCAAAAGGCACTAGTCACCCATGACCAAACTCCTATCACCATGGCCATGTACCAGGGAAACCAAAGAGGGAAGAATTCAGAAGTATTTAGCTTACTAATAACTAAGAAAAGAGTTAGCCTAATATTCTTTTTAAAGTCTTTCCTTTTTTAGATTCTCATCAGGTACAGCAAATATTCATCTATGAACACAGATGAGTATCTTGTCATGTGACACTTCTGCCACCTCAAAAGATTTCCTGGCAAGCTTTTCTCTAGTAACTAAAGAATAGGTGGAAAAGAAAACCAGAAACAATGAACTGTTCAGAATAACATCTAAAGGATGTATTAGGAGCCCTAATAGTATGCATTATTGCAAATCTTTACTATGCTTCTTTCTCAGGTTAATAGTTTTTCTTTGTGATATTTCATACCAGTTTTGGGGGCAGGGACAGCTCTTCATGGTATCTTCCAGGAGTGTGCAAAATGGGCCCTATTCAATTTGGATTTGGATTTGGATTTGGATTTAGCTCAAATCGGGGACAGTGATTCAATTCATTGATTCAGATCACTGTCCCCAATTCAATTTGGACAATCTGAAGATTTGGTATTGATTCAGAGAATCAGTGATTCAGACATAGACACAGCTTTAAGTGTTTTTTGTACATACCTTAAGGTACCAGGCACAGCTTGTAAATGCTGCAATGCTGGGGTGGACGGAACATCCCACAGGAGTGTGGCGATGCTCCGCCACATACTTGGTGGTGAACCCGGTAGTTGACTGGAAGTACTTCCAGTCCATTTCTGGGTCCTCTGGGGAATGTGAAGGCCCCCCCACCACAACACCCACCCAGCTTAGCTATCAGCAATGGGGGGACTCCGGGTGCCCACTTAGACACAGGAGGCACCAGTCACCAAGCCAGAGGAACGGGTGGGGGGGACCTGCATGCTCTCCAGCAGACCTGGAAGTGGACCAGAAATGCTTCTGGTCTACTTGTGGGTCTGCTGCTGAGCATGCTGGGGAGCCCCCTGCATTTCTGTGGGACACTCCATGTGCCCCAGCATCACAGCATTCATGAGTTGCCTGCTACCTAGAGGTATGTATAAAAACATTTAAAGCTGTGTCTATGTCCGAATCGCCAAATCTCTGAATTCATTTGGAGGCTTCCAATTAGATTCAGAGAGATTAAAGGGTTCTTGGATTCAATTTGAATTTGAAGATTCAGCAACTGAATTGGACCAAATCTCCGCCAAATCAAATCAGGGGCCAAAGCTTTGCACAGCCCTAGTATCTTCTGCTTACAACTGAGATCACCAGATATGAGTTATGCATAATTTCATAAGCTTTTTTTTGTAAGTAAGCTTTTAGTCTTGGAAGAAAACACTGTCGCATCATGGGGCTTCTGGTGCGGTCATTAAGGGAGTTTGGAAATGTGGCAAAACTTGAGAGTTTACTGTTGTTTGGAGTGGGGGTCTGAACTTAACCCCTGTACCCAAAGAAAATTTCTGAGGCAGAGTTACACCTTGAGAATTAGGATACTGGTCTTTTCAAGGGAAATTGATTCTCTGTTCTTTGTGGACAACTTGGTTCCAGAACCGGAGCTTATACTGTAACCGGAGCAGAGATAAACAAGTATTCTTCATTTCTGCAATAATATTTTAGCTTGCATAAGATTTCAGCTACATCTTTACTGTAAAACAAATGGAAATATTGTTTCCTCTTGAAAATGTTTTCGCACTCTACACCCAATTTCAGGTTTGTGCCCCTGAAACTGTTTTGCAAACTTTCATGATGACAGTAATAAGGACACAAAATTCATCTGAAATGGCACACATCACATGGCTTTAAAGTGAAAGCAGATTTGTTTGAAAATAGACCCATTTCCTCTCAAGAATGGTCGCAATTTAATCCAGACACTTTCAAGAATAACATAAAATTCAATCTTGTAAAAAAGTACAAAATGGTGCTTTCATATTTGGCCTTTGGCTGCTGTTGCAAAGTCTTGACTACATCTGCCTTTGGCATTTTTCTTTTTTTCCCCCACAGCTTGCTCATAATACAATGACAGGTAAGAGTTTCCAATTACTGACCATCTCATTTCTATCTTATTTAATTAAAACATGGTCACAATAGGAGAGTTGAAAAATCATCTCCTTCAGCATCTCTATTCAGCAATATTTTTTCTTCAGGCATTGGTACAGATTAATTAACAAGAGAGAAAGGTGTTGATGTGCTATTTTACAGCATTAGACTCATAAGGTAGCCCATCAATTTAATATAAAGAACACAGATTAGAAGACAACCATAACAGTAGTAAAGATCACACCCCATGTTATCTCTTCAAATTGGTAGCAGAAAGAGAAGTTAATACACATATTTTCCTCATGCCAACAATTGCAGATAAAAATAACTAATCATAAATCCTTTTCAGATGATGATATCTGAAATGGATTGACAGCTTGCACAGAGCTGTAAAAACCATCTCCATTAAAAAGCTACTGGCATTTGTCATAAATTAGAACACCACAGATGTTCTACTTCAGGGCTTAGAAGGATTTAAGAAGCTAAAAGGAAATAGCAAAAAAAGAAAATCTCAATTAGAAAATTTCTATAACATAAAAATGATGGGTGGATGAACTAGAGCTAACACCTAAAATGATTCAGCCTTCACTGAAATGTGCTACTGTTTTTCAATTAGCTGTTAGTATTAAAGGCAGTGTTCATCTAGGAGTTAAGCAGTTGGGGAAACATGGGCAATATTTCTGCAATGTGGTTAGTGTGTGCACTATTCACATGGCCATTTTGGTTTCTTACCTGAATAGTCTAAGTAAAGGAGAAGTACCTTGCATTTAGTCTACATAGGATTTAGCATCAATGAATCCAGAAGGGAGGAACCTATACCATCCATGTGCTGACTAGGATTGAGGTTAGAATTTAAAGTATTTTTGGAAATATTTTATAAAAATAATAAATATTTTATAAAAATAATGCAATATGTTTTGAATCAGAAGCCAAATTTTACTTGGATCCAACATTTTAAAGGTATGTTTATATATAAAAGCAAATGTATGTGTGAGCATGTGCATGTTTGATTGGGTATTTTTAAACGTGTGTGCACATGTGCAAACACACACACATGCAAAACTGGTTATACTCATGATACATTTGCTGAAGAAATCACAGATATCATATTTGTTACAGGTTAATTTAACTGACCTCATCAGGTCATAGGCAAAGTAGGGAGACTTGTTCTGATCAATGGAACTGCTTTTAGAGAAACGGAAACAAATTATAAGGACTATATCCTCTCTGGAACTCATGCAACTTAAAGGGGGAGGGTGTAGTTGGAACTGTAATGAGATAGTGGGACTCATAGCAGAAATGTAGGACTGATTTTATACATAAAAGGGAATGCACTAAGAGCTATAACAAATAGTTTGAAGTCATTTCTTGAAAGTACAAGACCATTAAAGTTTCTCAAATAAACTGGCAAAATTAGTAATTAAATTTTCAGTTAATGAGAATTTATTATTTTGATTCAATATTGGAAGCCAAGGGAAGGTAGAATTAGATACATGGATTTTAAACTTTCTACTAGAGTCAAAGAAAGAAAAAGTGATTTAACTATAATACGATTATAATTCTTTCAGCTTATTATATAGGATGCAATATATGAGATGATACTACCAAAACTGCTTCCAAAGGATGGGATATTGACTGCTAGTCTGTGGATGGCTCCTATGTAGGTGAACAAGGGGGCTGGGGGCAAGGGAAAGCTGCACAGGCAGTCTTCCTCTAAACCTAGTATCATTTTCCTCTCTGAATGAGGGTCAGGTACAGAAATATGACCCCTGTTTGCACCTGACTGCATGGACAGCTCAAAGATCTCGTTAATAATGAGAGAGCACGCTTTTATAAAGTGCTTCTTTCTTACAGTAAATGTGTCCTATTGTAACTAAGAACAAAAAAAAAGCTCTAATTCACAAAAGATAACTACAATTTAAATAATCTGTTATAAGCCTGGTGTTGTGGTTTTGCTATGTAGAGCCATTTTCCAATTAATTATATTGAAACCTCAAGGTGATGATGGTTTCTTAAGGCCTCTTGCTTTCTGACCATATAGTAGTTGGGAAGGTTTAGAGATTCCACATGGCCAAAGGAAGATCCTTTCTGTTCCACCTGTGAGACATGATACCCAAATCATACAGAGAAAAGGGCCCAGTATCCAACATTTTATAAAGCAGAACTTACTATGTATAAAAAACAGAAGTAACACCATGAAGGAATGTAACAGGAGTGTAACACTAACATCCTCCCCATACAGTGATGCAGATATTTGTTCCTTGAAGGTATTAGTGAACCCAGGTTAGTAATACAATCCATTTATGGTTCCTGTACTTAGAGACATCTTGGTTTTTACCTTCTGTAGTAGGGCTGTCCAATTGGTGGCCCTTGGGCCACATGCATCCCATATCTGATTTAATTGTAGCTCCTAGGCTCCTTCCTGGCTGCTGTCCCCACTCCATTGTTCTAGCCACAATAGCAACCAAGGGCTCCAGGTTCCCCTCCCTCCTTCTGCTTGTTATCACTCCAATTTAGGGGTCATATCTTGGGGAGCTGAAGAAAAATCGGGAGCTTTGGGCACAAGATACAGGGTGTGGTGGCAAGGACCACACACAAAAACCAGGAGAGCCCTGCCCAACACTGAGAGGTGTGGGTAGGGAGCTCTGGGGAAAAGGGATTACTCACCAGAGAGGCAGAGGAAGCCAGACGCAGTGCAACATGCGGTGTCTCCACACTGCTTTTCAAGCTCTCTCTCAATTAAGCTCGGCAGCGCCCGGCTGATGATATCAGCTGCAGGTGCTGCCTCTGGAAATTTCAAAGTCATGAACAGTTTTGCAGGGAAGGACGAGAGACCTGGAACTGGGCAGACTGAGCCCAGGGAAAGGGGGAAGCCTCAGGATGCCAACGCTGGTAGCGGACACCAGGCACTCTAGGTCCCCGTTGGATTTAACACAAGGAAGACTTAGGGAGCACCTACCTGGCTGCCTTCTCAGGGGTAGTTCCCTCAGAGTCTTCCTAGCAGGGAGGCAGAGTAGGGGTCTACCTACAGGGAGCTGGCTGAGACATTTTTATAGCTAGCCCCTTCTTGTTTGCTTTCTTGCTTTTGCTTTGTTTGCTTTTTGGTTTTCTTTTCTTTTTTTTATGATGGTCCCTGTGTTAGGACCAGTGGGTCAACTAGGAAGGATGCCTTCCAGGGAAGGTATGAGATAGGACATGAGACTCTCAGAGTAGACTAAAGTCAGGTGATGGGAAGGATGCTGAGTACACCACAGGATGCTGAGAAAAAGCCCACCAGATAATCTGATTGTTGAATTCTGGGTAGTAGTGGATGAACAGGTCCAGAGTGCAGAAGCAGTTTCAGTTGGCTATAAGTATCGATGCACGTGATTGGGAAGTTGATGGGGTATGGGGGGGTGGGGTATGGGGGGGGGGCAAAGACCCAAGCTGACCGCACCCAAACCATGAGTATCCCCAGCTGAGGCATTCAGATCACAGCACTGAATACCTCCTTTAATTGGTTATTCCATCAAGATGTGGCAGGTGAGTTGGGGAAAAAGCCGGCATTAAGGGAACTTGCGAGATTGGGTATTAGGTGAGAGGAGACTTGACACAGGGGTTGGGGAAAGTGAGTGTATAGTCAGAGGGGGTGAGGAAAGGTCACAGATCACCCTGATGTGGCCCACATCAGATCTCAGTCACTTTGAGCAATTAAATAAAAATTAAGCATTTATGCCCAATCAGATGAGTTTATTCTTTATGATAATATTCAGAGAGAAAAAAGATAAAGTTCTGTAACAAGCTATTTCACTTCCTAGAAGCCTCTCTTCTCCTCAGTCTTGTAGACAAGGGGGAGCTGAAAAGATTACATGCATGCTTACTAGGGATATGCAAAGTGGGCCCTATTTGATTCAGATTTAGATTCAACCAAATCAGGGACAGTGATTCAATTCATTGATTTGGATCGCTGTTCCTGATTCGATTCAGCGGAATCCGAATCTGAAGATTTGATGCCGATTCAGAGAATCAGTAATTTGGACATAGACACAGTTTTAAATGTTTTTTCTACATACTTCGAGGTACCAGTGAGGCTCGTGAATGCTGTGATGCTGGGGCAGATGAAGCATCTCACAGGAATGTGGAGGGGCCCTCCACGTGCTCAACAGTGAACCTGGAAGTGGACCAGAAGTACCTCCGGTCCACTTCCGGGTCCGCCAGGGAGCACAAAGGCCGCCCCCCAGCTCATTAATTGGCCACAGGGAGACCCCAGTTGCCCCCCGCAACCCAGGAGGCACCAGTCACTGAGCCAGGGGCTGTGGGGGCCCCACCCCATGCGCTCTCCAGCAGACTCGGAAGTGGACCGGAAGTGGTTCTGATCAACTTCTGGGTCTGCTGCCAAGTGCACTGGGGAGCCCCCCGCGCTCCTGTGGGACACTCCATGTGTCCCAGCATCTCAGCATTCACGAGCTACCTGCTACCTAGAGGTATGTAGAAAAAACATTTAAAGCTGTGTCTATGTCTGAATTACCAGATCTCTCCAAATCAATTCAGAGGGTTCCGATTAGATTCAGAAAGATTAAAGTGTTCCCCAATTCAGTTTGAATTCAGAGATCTGGCCATCAAATCAGGCTAAATCTCTGCTGAATCAAATCAGGGACCAAAGCTTTGCACAGCCCTAAAGCTTACTAGACAGGAAGCCTAAAAGGTGAGTAGTTTTCTCCTTCCCAAGAGCAAAGCAAAGTATGACCCATGGGTTACTCAGGTATTAGGCTACAAGAAAGTCCACTATGCGGTGGGAAATACATAGGAAAATAAACATCTAGCCAGGCACAATAAGATTTTGTTGTAGACATTCAAGAATCTTAGACTGTCTGAAGAATCAGGAATCAATGTAACTTACAAGCAGTGTTATGTGATCATCCTCATGTGTTGGTGACAGTACCAACTTTTTATGTATATTTAATAGTTGCTATTTCTGGTTTTCAGACTCCAAGCGAAGAATTCAGTTAGGAAGAGCAGTATTTGTTATGAGTCAGCATTCCTTTCTTGCTCACATCAAAGAAAAAATTCATTCATGCAGCTTCTAACCCCAAAAATATATCTGATTAGATATGTGTTGGCAGGATGCCTAGGTCTGGAGGTGAACAAACTCTTTGCTTGCATTAAATATGTATAACCCAATTTTAAAACTTTGTTTCATGCTTAATTTTGCATAGGTTACAGGCCAATATAAAAGAATGGTCATGGGAGTTTTGTTTTACCTTCCTCTGATCTAGGGAAAGATTTTACTTTTTCTTCAGGGCTGGACTATGAAAATTTAAGCAGAAGTGTTAAAAAATGCGTGCCTAAATAAAAGATTCTAACCCCATATTAAGTATCCAGAAATGGGTCTTTTATATGCAAAGTGCTACACATACAGAAATTCTCATAACTCTCAATGGGAATAGCCATATGGTCATTAGAGTACCTAGATATTTTAATTTCATTTCCCGACAGAGATTGAAGCTCTCAGGGAATGTCAAATTGTGTCCTGATTTCTGCAAATGCTTACCCTTACTCAAGGTTAAAAGTACATTATGATTTGATCTAATCTTGGGGAAAAAGTACTGTATCTAGTTCATCATGTATAGTACAAGGACGCAGTTACCAAAAACAAAGTTTATGACAAACTTTTTAGCTATGAAGAGATTAATGGATTGTTTTGTAAAGAATCTAAATAAGATTAATTAAAACTGAAATTAGTTAAAGGAAAGTTTAACTAGTTAGTCTTTATGGCTACCTATACATGTGCTCAGAGGTCGGGAAGTTAATTAGAGTGGTTCCTCGGCAGCTGCTCTAATTAAAATGCCACAGCGTCATGTGTATGAAGCCCCCACATGTTTAAAAATGGCTGTGGGATGCTTTAACTAAACCTCACTTGAAAAGGTTTCGTTAAAGTGCCGCATTGCCATTTAAAAATACACAGGGCTTAATATACACGACACCACAGCAACACTTCAGCATTCTAATGAGAACATGGAGCAGACTCAGTTAATCAATTCTGACACGTTCTAATTAGAATGCCAATGAACACATATATAGGCAGCCTATGGTTCCTCCTGTCCTAACTTCTGCCTGATTTCAGCCTAACATAGCTAAACACCTCCGAAATGACTTAAAGTTATTTTGGAGTAATAAGATGCATCTTTTAATCTTCAATAAACTGTATTGGCTTTCATTATTTTAAAACATCTCAATTTACTGATCATGAAACAGTCATTAATCAGACTGATTCTAATCCTGTTTAGCTCAGAATTAACCCAAGATAAATTCCACCAAAACGTTCAGAAAATCTGCCATATTTCAGATATTTAACATAAATAAATATTTTAAAATAATTAAAATATCACTCCATAAATAAATACCAGAGAATTTGTAGAACATTCATTTCCAATTATAGTTCTTTAGTGACTAGCATTACTACAATAGGAGGTGGCCTGTGAGAGACCAAAATCCCTCCTCTTCCTTTAGTTAGGAGTGAAAAAGCAATTATAAGACCAATAATACCTTGATCCAAGTGCACATATTTAACCAGATTTGCAGCATTTCACCATCCCAGATTATTTACAAGCCAACCTATGTTCAGAGAATACTCAGGTTGTGAAATTATGCATTCACATTTGTGCAGCCTTAATTTGGCTGCCCTGTTCCTAAGCATTAACGAAGCAGTCTTAGTATGATCCCATACTACTTTTTTAGAAGATGCCTGCTTAGTTCAATGGAAAGGATGGACCGCACTCAGTTAATAAGGAGAAAAATAATATTGAACAGTGGCTTATTTTCTCAATGTACTCGGCCTTAGTGAGGCCGCAGCTGGAGTACTGCGTCCAGTTTTGGGCTCCACAATTCAAAAAGGATGTGGAGAAGCTTGAGAGAGT
>NW_017728886.1:198001522-198047970 GCF_001723895.1 Crocodylus porosus | reverse complement strand
CTGCCCTTTGGGCAGGGGGCTGGACTCGATGATCTCCCGAGGTCCCTTCCAGCCCTAATGTCTATGAAATCTATGAAATCTATGAAATGGGAGACCCTCTGCCCTATTTTGCGCATGTTATTCAAACTATAGTCTGAAGACAGAACTAATTTCCTCATGGGCTTTTCTGAGACACTGATCACTGTCATATCGAAGTGCTTCACAAAGCAGACTATGACCTCGACATAACCTCTGGGAAGTATAATTTATCCCCATTTTTTCAGATGGGCTCTGACACACAGGATGAGATTCTCTGAAGATATTTAGGCACTTGCTCCTGTTAATTTTAATGGAAGGTAATCATCAAAAATATCTGTGAGGCTTTGGGCTTGAAGGATTAATTCTGAAATCTATGTCCTCATTTTTTTTTTTGAGTACTTAGCACTGTCTGGTACTCTGTGCTCCCCTCGAGTTCAGCTGCAGCTGTGACAGCTTAGAATTTCCACACCCGGAGAGAATGAAGGAACACCTATAAAATGCTGCCAGGCATCACACGTGCCTTCTATGGCACGCAAGGATAGACTCCAAATCACTAATGTGATATTCAGCTTCTTTTACTATCTTTTCTGTCTAGTTTTATCTACCACCCTTTCAACTTGGGTTGAATTCTTATCCCTCTCCATTGTAGTCTCCCTCTCCATAAAGGGATCTTTTTTATCCCTTTATGCCATTATGCTGCCAGAACAGTAGCAAGAGGGAGGGAATAATGAATTGACATTTAATCTCCTGCTTGGGGCAATCAATGCAGCAATTCAAGGGAGTTCTGCTCCCTTTGTATCATTGAACTACAGCATGCTTTGTACAGATGAAATCTTTTGAGTCTTAGGCTGCAAACAGACATCCTCTTCAGAGTGTGAACATCTGTGTCACGATAACATTGCCACACAGCTGATCCACTTTAGGGATGTCTACCAGACCTCACTCAGGCTGTCATCCCCCAGTGTTGATTCTCTGCATCTCCCAGAGCTACAGGGACCCATTCCTAAGGGTAAAGGCACTTGTTGCCTCACCCTGACTTAGAGCATGTATCTGTTATATCCTCAGTAGGCAACTCCCCCATTGCATGGAGGGGGTAACTCCCACAGGGATTCCCTCCTCTGCTTGCATGTGGCACACTGATCTGGAGGCAGCAGCAAGCAAAGGAGCTAGAATGCCTTTCATGTGGTTGGGTCAGGCACCATGTGCAAGTAGAGAGAGGAACTCCTCTAGGAGTGCTTTGCAGGTGTGCACTCCAAGCCAGGATGGAGCTCCTGGGCCCTTTTACCCCAGGATCAGGCCCCTGAGGCCAGGGGAGTTTCTTCTTGTGGCAGCAAAAAGTATAGGCTGCCACCAGCAGCCCACAGTCTGCCACTATAAGTGAAAAGACTCAGTGGCAAAAAGATGGCACAACTTGTTCCTACATTTGTAGGAACCACAGAACATAAGCACCTGTGACACAACAAAAGGCTATGATGTCTGTCCACTCAGTTTTTAAGCCACCATAAAAATGTTTACTGCAGCACTAAGTTGATGCATTTGCAGCCTCGCCCCCAAACTAATGAGTCTCCCTTGAACATGTTCAAGATGGGGTTTTTGAGGTCTCAGCCAAATTTTTCATGTTCCCATAAAGACAATGCCAGGATACATCTTTAGTACTAAGGTTAATCCCACTGTCAGATATCACAACATGGGAATTCTCAACCTGCATGACTAAGTTTAATTAAGTTACAAACAACTGAAAAGAACCTTGCATAGGATATTCCAGGCAAAGTGTAAGAAATGGTAGAATTGATAACTCTATCTAGAGATTTCAAAGAGAGGAAGAGAACACTTTGATACTATTGTGAATTATAGAACACAGCAATGTAAATTTACACTGAGGATCTGACCCCTTCCACCCTGCCCCACCAAATAAAGAGTCTTAGGAAGGTTTTCTCAAATAAGTGTTCTTCCTCTTTACTGTGTTGAGAGGCAGAACAGTTGATGGAAGGCGAAATACCCCATATAGAGCTTTTCCCAGAAGATGGCAGAAAAAAAAGATCAGAATAATGGAGCTAACTTTCAAAATGAATATTAAAGTATTAGGAAGCATTCAATACATATATGAATCCCTCCCACCTGCACCACTCTCAACAAGCAAAACTACTTCTCATTCCATTTTTAAATAAACCATATCTTCCACCATTACTTGGCAAGAAGGGAACACAAGTTTACAGAACCCTGAACAGTTAATGGGGCTTACAAAATAGAAAGGCTTAGCCCTGAAATTTAAGGCATATAGTGGAATACAGAGGTATAACTTCCCAGTACTTTCCCTGAGCAGCAGTGATGCAAGATACAGAAACATGAGCTGGATGTTCACTTCTGCTGGGGGAGGTGTCACCTACTCTTTTTAGTTGAACAGCCATTTAAACACCAATTTTAAGCAAAAAGAGAGATGACATATCCCTCATCAGCAGTCAACCATAAGGCTGCAGTCAGAGGTAAAGCTTCTGTTGGGAAGGTGCAGGATGCAGTGGAAAAGAGGGACATGGGGCTTCTAGGTGAAGGTCCCATCTTAAAGCCTCCCCCCGCCCCCTTGCAGCATCCAGGGCTTCTGTCCTCCTTACTGAGCTATTATTACACTACTGCTGCAGCAAAAATAACAAAACACCTGGCTACATTTCAACATCTAAATAAAGAACAGGTTTTTAAATTTGGGTGCACAAAGATAGACAACTAAAATCACATTTAGACACTGGAGTCATTCATTTCACAAGTCCTGTGTATCTGAAACTTTAGATTTCAGAGAGAGCTAAAAGAATTTACCATCTTGATAGGGCAGAGGAAGAAAGGGATACAAGATATTTATTTACAATCTAATTATGGATTAGATGTTTTAGGAGCCCAAGTGTGAAAGGATCAGTCTTTTTTAATTGAAAATACACATATGCTTATATACACCAGTGCAGTGGATCTCCCAGACCAATAAATCCAGCTTACTGCTATTTGCAGGCTATAATATTATATAATCCCTTTCCTAAGCGTATCAAGATGCATTTTAAAGCTGGTATGGTTTCTTGCCCCCATTATCCCTATTGTTCCAGAGCTCGCTGCTCGGATGATTGAGAACAGTTAGTTCAGTTTCTAGCTCAAATGTATTCATTCATGGCCAGTTCACATCACAATTACTCTTGTGTGATTATTGCCCTTTAACTTAAGTAGCTCATTTATCTCCAGAGAATTTACTTCCCCAATATATTTGGACAACAATCCTATCCCTTATCACCCATTGTTTTGATAGGCTAAATTGGCCAACCCTTTTTTTCCGTGATAGATAAAATCAACCTAGAACTGGTGTAGAGGGTCTATTAAGATAATTAAGGGAATGAAAAATCCATCTAGAGTATTCATGGCCAGAAATCTATGCAGTATTCCAATACAATCCCAGCAGCACTGTATAAAATAGCAATCAGATTTCACTACGTCTACTGGAAATATCTTGTCTTCTACTCAGGTACATACTGATGAATACTCATACAATCAATTTACACAGTCTTTGTCCCCCTACCAAATTTAATAAATTTTAATATTAAATGTTATCCCATTTCTATTCCTCCAGTCCTCATTTAGTTGATGCTTACCAAATTTGATTCACCAGCTTCATCTAACACATTCCTGCTTTGTATGCCAGTATCAGTAATTAAAATGTTAAATAAGATCAGTTTCAAGACCAGTTCTTTAGAAACTCCATTAGTTCCCTTCCTCAACAACTTTTCTTGCAGAACCACCCATTGTCATTTTATAGTTGGTCCATAGAAAGGTTTGGGATAAAGAGTTTCAAGAAATATATGGTAAAATTATTGAGTTTAATTGAGGAATAGTTAAAAGCATATCCTTATGAAAATAGATAGATAGATAGATAGATAGATAGATAGATAGATAGATAGATAGATATCAGTACTGTGAACTGAAACAGGGCCTCTAGGGAATAAGTGCTATACAGCAGTGAATTCTAATGCAGACAGTCAACCAAGTCATTCCTAGATTACTATTAACTTCTACATTCAAGGAATAGGAATGTGAGCATGAAGCATGGCATTAATTTCATCTGGGGAAAATGATCAGGTTACTGAGATTCTTTGGCTCTCATTTATTTCCTCCTTCTCAAACCCCAAGGTTTCCTACATCAGGAATCCTATGTCTCTTTCCATTTCAAATGAAATAAAATTCAGCACAAGATGCACTGTGTAGACTGCCTCAGTTGGCCCACATTGTTCACTTCTACAGATATATTCTTCATGCTTGCATCCTCTTACTTATCACCACCACCCACTCATATATTCACTAGAAAGTTAGCACACCCTGTGGTTGCAGGGGCTTCTCAGCATTATCCACATTGCACCAATAAGTGCCCCCTGAGGCAGCCCCTGGTGACAGGGGTTATTGAAACAGCCATAAAGCAGAGCTCTGTTTCACAGAGGTAGCAGGGCTAGGGGCAGACATTCAGAAAGCCTGAGCCTGAATTCATTCAATCTTTGCAGGTTAATCTAGCTATGCTAAACTGGTTTATAACTCTACAGACAGCCCCTCTGGACTGAAGAAGTGTAGGCACATCCCTACAGTGGCTCAGGCTAGAAGCTGGAGGCAGGGGGAGGGGGCAGGGCAATACAGCAGCCCTCCCTTTCCTTCAGCAGTTCTGAGCTGAGGGGGTGAGGGGTGGCCAGGCCCCTGCAGGATGCTCTGATTAGGGTGAGGTTCCCCTCCCACTTCTGAGCAGCCCAGAAGGGAGTTGATGGCACAATGTTTATCACTCCTAATTCAGTGTTTATCAACTCATTAAAAAAGCAACAGCTTCTCTCCATTAGTTCAAGCTCTTCTTAAACAGTGTTTCCAAGGAAGAAATGGAGGGACATTACCAGCTACCTATTGATTAGCTCCAAAAAGCCCTAAGCCAACACAGTCCTGTCTGCCTTTGTCCCATCTCCCACAGCATGGACCGTAACCAGCATATGGTATGCTAGCTAATAGTGTCTGTGTAAGGCTGGGGGGGTAGGGAGAAATCCCTGCTTCAGCAGGGAGTGGTGAGGGGTGTGTGGAAGTCTCTACCAGAGCTGCAAGCAGGGTGCAGAGAGGAGGGGCCAGCCCAGCTCTCTGGAGTGTAGAGCCCCACCCAGCCCAGAAAGCATGGGGAAGCTGGGGGACTCTGTTTTAACTTAAACCAGCAAAGGGTCTGGGACAGACATTGCATAAACCGGTTTGACTCAAATCAGTTAAGTCTGATACTACATTCCACCAGGTTCATCTCGAGCCAGTTTTAGCCATTTTCAAATTGGTTTATGCGCACTGAATGTCTGTTCTGTTACAAGTTTACACCAGTTTCTGATCACTTAAACCAGTTTATGTGTAATGCCTGTCCCTAGCCCAGAGGACCAAGAAGCTGGTGTTAAGTTACAGGGCCTCTGTGTAGACAAGGTTGTGGCTCTAGGGCATCCCACTAATATTGTACAATTTGGTATGCAGAATTACTGTTTCTTTACAATGTGGACACAGGGAAACATTTCAAAGTGGAACTTCTTTTTGTGCACGGAAGTGGGCAGAGGAAGACATTTCAACAGCATAAAAGGAAGCTTCTTTGTCCGTGGAAGACTCATTGTATCAGGTAGGCTGAAAAGGAAGCAGGCTGAACAGGAAGGCATACATTTTCACATATCCTTTGTTAGAGCTACTGTCATTTGATAGGAATATCTGAAGAAACTGAGAAAAGTAGACATTATTAGGTCCATAAAGAGTTGTAAAAAGCTGAACAGAGATGCAGCCACTTACTTGGGTAAGCTGCCATTAATAGTATTGGAAAGTCTCTATACAAAACATTAAAGTGCATGCCTATTAAGATCCCCAGCCACAAGGGCCTCCTTCCCTTATGTGGAACAATTAGAGAAAGATTATAAAGAGAACTTTTTTACAGACCTGATTTCTAGCCACTTTTTACCTTTGTAGTCATTTTCATCTGCACAAATTGGGTGAAGAACCCCATCAAGTTAGATCAATATCCTTTTATATCCACTATGCATCAGTACAAGTGACTGCAAAGTACAGGGTAGACATGATTTAACTCATTCTAAATGGAAACCATGTTCCCCTTCAGAACAAAGTAAGAAGCTAATGGAAATGTGTGCATGTTACCACTTAATGACATAGTGTCTTATTTATGCTGTTAAATAAATAAGGAAAAACTGAAGTAAAATTATTAGATCCACTGCCAGTGATTATTTCTGTCTCGGTCCTTTGACTAGTGATTTTTTCTGCACCCTACAGACTAAACCACGGATGTATAGAGTAAGCTTTCATAAGAAATGGCTTACTAAAACATGCTGTGAAGGACCTCCAGGAAGCTGGGCTTCTAAATAAAAGCAGCAATTAGACTACAAAGGGTAGGGAAGGGGGAAGAAGAAGGAGAGAGTACTGCTGAGAGAGACAGTGGGTAAGAGAGAGAAAAACAAAGCTACCTCTCAATGATTCTTTAGCATACATTAGCAGGACTACATTATAAAAATGAACAAAACAGAAAAAAAGGAAACCTTATAGCATACTTACCCTTCTCAGTTTTCCTGGTCCCACAAACAAACAAGCCTGTGGCCTCTGTGGCCAAACTTCTAGTGCAGGGTCAAAGGGCTAGTTAGTTCCAATTTAACAGATTAACAAAGTTCAATTGCTAAAAAGAAAAAATAAAGTTTATTTACACTTACTAGCTCTGGATCAAGAGGTTGGAAGAATAAAGGCCTGGTCCCACACTCACTTGCAACAACTTGTAAATCATTGCAATGTAGTGCCCTTCTAAAAGCGAGGACATGCTGCTTGCTCAGTGCTCAGAGCTGTGCTACTCTAAAGACAATTCCACCCACCTATTCCTGCTCCCTGCATGTCAGTCCCACAAGTGAGTCAGAAACTGTCCCAGGGATGCCTCTCAAGATCTCTGCCTGGAGGTGCACCCTCTCTTCCCTGGCCAGTTTAATTATTTCATTTCCAGATATGGTGCATGCAGAGTGGGAGCAAAGAAGCAGTATACATATATCCTTCAGCCCCACCAGGCAAAAATGTTAAAGACCACAAGGGCGCATTTGATCTCCAATTGCACAGACTTGACAAGCAACCAGGCTCATTTTTTATGACAAATTAACTCAATGTGTTAATCTCACTTTTGCTCAGACATGAATTCTTGTATTCATTTTGCTTACCTTTAGCAAAAGCATTATTCTTCAAGAACTATGCTATGGATGCACCTGCATCGGGATGAAAGTTAACTAAGCCTTAGATTTGGAGGCTGTCCAAATGTACTCTCTCTCTCTCTCTCTCTCTCTCTCTCTCTCTATATATATATATATATATACACACACACACACACACGCACACACACAACACAGAGAGAAAACCTGAGTCACTGCAAACATTTGCTTAAAGGATGCTTGGAGGGATTCAACTTATCTTCATAGCTGCAGCTGTCTCATGCAGTTAACTGCAAGAAAACCTTAATTCAACTCATTTTTATACTTTGATATACTCATTATGGTCCACTTTGGTCTCCATCCATTTTCCTTTCTAGAGATCAGGTCAGAGGGCACTGCATGGCATCACTGCTATATAGTAACATTTTTAGTGCATGTTTAAAGTCTTTTTTTCTGATACAGCCTTGAATTGATGGAATAAAATCATTCCAGTATCTCAATCAGGCTTCCAAAATTTTGAATGTAGTGTGGAGTGTTTGGTGCAGAATAAGCCTGTTAATCTCTGGCCTGTGTAGCTTTTGCTTGTTCAAAGGGTTAGGCAGCAGATGTACATGGCTCTTTTTCTGCCCTGCTTTCCCCACTCCTTCCCCTGCCTCCATACCCCATTCCATCCTCTTCTTCTTTTTTGTCTAATCCTTAAATGTTCAGCTCTTCAGAGCTGAGACTGTATTTATGGCATTTATGCAGCATCTAGCACAAAGAAGCACTGAACCTCAACTGGCCTCTAGGCAGATGCATGTGGTATTTAAATAACCAACGACTTTTAAAGGTTTCTCTTTGTTTTTTCACTAATACAGAATGTACTTGATATCTATATTACACTGATTTAGATTAAGTTATTTTCTGGAAGAAATCAAACAAAACCTCCTTAACAATAAAATAAAATGAATCCCTTGGTTTCTGAGCTAACTCACACAAAGACAATATCAAGCAACTGTGTCAGCTACAGACGTATACTGTTGATCTACCTCCAGAGCCCTCCACTTACTGTTTCATAACAAGTGATCCAGATAGTGCCCTCTTATTCTGCAAGTGGAAGGACCTCTCTTAATTGTTTCCTACTTGATTATACTCAGAAAAATATACATGGAGTGGAGGAGAGGTTATCTGCCTCCACTGGCCCCTTCACCCTGTATGGCGCTACAGTTGTGAGGGCAAGGATTTAGCTGGACCACTAGAGAAAAACCTTTATCCCTAAAGGGTTGCACCCCTATCTTTTCTGCTTTGAGGGTAAGAGCTCTGTGACTGATTTGCTGGACAGAATGGTACCAACTGTTGGCTTATGAATGCTATTTAAAGGTTTGTTTTTTGGGGAATATATATAATATTTATTAGAAGGGTTCAAGATGAGCAGTAGGGTTTAACTGATTTCTAAAGAGCTCAGGTCTCACACACAAACTACCTCTCTGCTCTGGAAGCAGATAGGTCGTCTAACACAACAAAACCAATGGATCAACACATAGCCTGAGAACTGAGGGAGTATGTACTAAGTGACACCAGCTAACAAGGTCCCAGAGCAGGGTGGGCTGAGTCCTGGTTTTGGGGAACAGACCAAACTAGAAGGCCCAGAAGGTTATGTGGACATGTGACCACAGAGAGACAACCAACCAGAGATAGCAATGGATGAACATCATCAGGAGTCTTTAGGAGAATACAAAAGCAGAGACTTGAGAGTAACAAAGGGTCCCTCCCTGTTCCTCCCCATCTCTCCTCCTTCTCCCCAAGAGGGGTCCCTATCCTCAACCCCTGGGAAGGGTCCCCAAGGCCACCATGGACAGAGGGCACATGACCAGCCCATCTCATACACACTACTGGAGGGTGGGTGTTAGCCTCGGCATCTCACCTCCATGCTGCTGACATGCTGACATCTGATTTCTAAGAAAGTGTCAGAGTGAAGCCTGCATCCTGGCTGAATGTACTTTGACCCTGATGACAGCCCTAGGACTTACTACAATTGACTGTTTGTATAGCTTTTTCTGTTATTACTGTGTATCGATAAATTCACCGATTACTGAATGAAAAGATCATGGTTGGTCTGAGGGTGCCCCTTCCCTCTGGAACTAGGTACCCGGATCCTAAAGCCATAGCCAACATCAACTGGCTCCTGTATACCTTAAGTAGAGAGTTTCTTAGTCTGTCTCCTGGAACAGAGACAACATTATGCTCTAGGAAGAAAACTCACCTTTTTCAGCACTATCTTGTGTCAGTTTTGGGGTCTGGCTGTAGCCATCATGATAGATATCCTTTTGGCATTGAGAAGGATTTTCTCCCATAATGCTTGAAAGGCCAGAGCAAGGTACTTATCCATTTTCCTTTCAGCAACCTAAAAGCCAGACCGATAGGTGAGCTTATAAAATTCACTTTTGTCATAGCTTGGCAGTGCAAGTACTCGTTCAACATAGGGTCCAGATCCCTGAAAAATTGGAATAGAAGTAGTTAGAAAGAATCTCCCAAAAGAAGGCAGATAATGAGGTCCTACTATCAGGTACAGTAATGAAGAAATACTTATTCCCCCACCAGCTTACCTGTCATAAGAGGGGATGGTGATAGAATCTCAGCTGTTATTCACAGGGGGGAAAAAATCATTTTTATTCTATCAATAAAAGCTATTATGGTTCATTAATAGTGACTCTCTGACAGTTTGTTATGAGATTATTTTTTTTCTACAGATAAATCATGGAAGGTAGAGATAGAAGATGAAAACTAGGGCCATCTCCCAACAGATTTCAAACAGTTCCCAGTTTAGTAGATTAAATAGTAACTGAAAAGACACTGTATAGTACGTGGCACCACTTTGAACATACAGGGTATTTGTAGATGATACGGGGGATTAAATTTAAGCAGTGTTTTTGCTTCAATTTAGGGCAAAGTAAACCCCTGTGTCATGTACACCAGTGTCCCTACCTGTTTCTGCAGTGGTGGGGAGGGGAGAACGAGCTGTTGGCGGGCCAAGCAGTCCCTGAGCTGGGCAGGGAGCTGGTGCTTCCCTCTGTAACAACAGTGCTCCCCAACCCCCCCAACAACACCAACCCACAGGCACATGGTTTGGGTAGTCCTGGGGGCACCACAGCTGTGAAGGGAAGCACCGGGCCCCCATGCAGCTCAGGCAGATTCCAGGGAAGAAGAAAAAAAAAAAGATCAGGCTTACCCCTTCAAAGCAGTCTACCATCCCAGGCTGCTACCAGGCTGCCTGCACAGTCTGCCTGCATAGTTCCTGAGGTAAACAGAGCCCAGTGATTCCCTCTGTGGCTGGAACATAGCAAACTAAAACTCCTCAGAGGTGTTTTAGTTTGCTGTGCCCCAAAGTCATTTGCTGCAGCCTGAAATCATTTCAGGCACATTACGCTGCCAAATTTGCTACAGTGCCTGGAATTAAGAGGTTTTTTCCCCTTTGTGATCCTTAATAGCCAAGATGCATATCCTATCCCTTTGGGCAACATGGCCAAGGGTGCACTCAACACACTCTGGCCACAACATCCTCTAAAGATAGATTTTGGAGTGACATTTGAAAACCCATCATTTGCAGCTGTGTGAAATGCCTGGCTATGAGTAACACCAAGTAAACGCGTATAGTTGGCCTCATTTTTGGAGAACTCTGGCTGAACTGCTCCAGAAACATGGACAGATGTTTCTCAGAAGATTCTGCTCTTTTCCGTTTAAAGCTGCAGAACAAAACTCCCAAAAATGTATCTAAAGATAGTCTCCCATAGCGTATTAACCTGCATCTCTTCTCACTCATTTCACTCTGAACAAGGAAATAACCCAAAGTTAGAGTCCAAAAATGGCTGAATACTATGAAGTCATGGCTAATTTGTTTTTATAGATAAGCACACCTTACTACTAAAATGTATTGGCAGCAGGAAGGCTTGGCTGCAGTGTATTAAAGAGGCTATAATAACACTCTTTTCATCCGTCAACCAAATCAGAATGCTAGTTGTTTCTTAATACTGTTGTGACAGATTAATGTCATTTTCAGCTTTGGCCTATCTGCTTCTCTGTGTAGATATACACAGAAGGGTCTGTGTGTGTTTTCATGTGTGTGTCAAAGAGGGACAGAGACACAGTTAGCAAGAAAAGATTTTTTTATTTTCTTTACAGCTCAGTAGATTTTCCTTTGGGTTTGCTTTAGATGCACAGTCTAACTCTGTGTCATATCATGAAACAGTTTCTCTCTCTGTACTAGGGTTTTTTTCTTCAAACCCCTGATCAGAAGAAATTTCTAACAGAATCTCAGTAGCTGTCTTAGCTCTGGCATCAGACATACCAGGAAGCCTTTAGGTCAGGATTACCTAAAGGAAGCAATGCTATTTTATCAGTAGAAGTTTTGTTTGTGTGACAATTTCTTGACATGGACAAGCCAGGGCTTTTTGCCTTTTGGTCAGGAAAAATATTCCCAGATGGAGAGACATAATTTGTACTGATTTCTATTTTTTTATATTGCACAGAGCTTATGTTGAGCCCTGGAAAAAGCTACTTGTATATTGTGAGAGAGATCTCAAATAATTTTCTTTGTATTTCTTCACTCACAGATTCCTTCTTAATCTTCTGATATTACAATGCCTATATTTATTTTCTCTAACATTTCATATAGAATAATCTCACTTATGGGGTATACAGATCTTTTACAGAGACCTTAACTGCCATAACATGATGAACCATGAAAGGCCATCTTACTCATGAAGGTCTAAGAGAGTATGGCATGACACAATATTTACCTAAACACTACTATCTATGGGGGAAGAAGAAAAGGAGGAGGAAACAATAAAAATGGTCCTTCTGGAGACCTTTGCCACATACTACCACATAAAATAGGGTTTCATTAATTTACTTACAGAAGTAACATTAAGAACTAAATATATATATATGGGAGCTATCTACTGAAGTCAAGAGGATTCATTCCCTTGATTTTGGGGGTCATTTTGTTTGGCCTATGGCAAATTAATAACATCATAAGGTAATTGCAACATAAAACTGTGCAGTAAGCAAGACAAGACATTTATAAAAGTTATAAAACACTTGATGTTGAAAAATTCTATATGCATATTTTTTGCTTCAATATATATCTTTGTATATATTTATTTCCTTGGCTTTATCTAAATAACATTAAATTAAAAAACTGGGGCAAATTACCAAATATGGTTTGGGCTGCTTCATTTGATTAGAAATATGAGGATCAAGAGACAAAGACAAAAATGTGGAAATAAATAAGGACATTTTGTTTTCCAAGTACAATTAAGAATTTAGATCTGAAGCAAAATGCTTCTTTTTGTTAACTTCCTGCACTGTGTGCAGAGAAAACACAAGTCTATATTGCTTTGAAATCTTTTTGGATTCAAAAGGATTTATCTTTTGTGAATAATTTTTCTTCTGAAGCTGAAAAAATATTTTCAGATAGACTGCTTCCAAAATTAGTTTTGACCTCAGGTAATGAGAAGTGTTAATTGAAGGATATAAACTCTGCCTTTAAAAATATAATAATAATACAGTCTTTATGGCAAGTGATCTGTTTTAAGCCAACACTTATATTTATGCCACATGGATTGAAAGTATCGGCTCATTGGCTTTAAAAGGTAGGCTGCACCTTCTGTCCCGCTAGAGATGACTATATCTATATAACTAAGGCAGAGTTTTCCAAATTCAAAGTACACTAGCATCTCTTTACTGCCATAATGGAGGTGGTAAAAACAGTGCAACTTATTTATGTTATCAACTGAAATGACTGTGTTCTCAAAAAATAGATTCCAGGAACTGAACCAGCTCATAAAGACCTGCCAAAAACATTTGTAAGTTCAAACTGATTATTGGTTTAGTAGGTGTAGATTGTTATCTGATGGTTGTGAATTAAGAAGTAAAATTTCCAATATTTAGTTTTAAGAAAAAGATACACATGACACAGCTGGGTGCATTTTAATAGGCATAAATGCAAATGCCGTTTGAACTTTAAAAACCATAACTATCTTCACCATAACTACTGGTTTCAATTTTAACTGCCAGGTACTACCTAGTTTATTGCTAAATCCTGTACCATTCATTCAAAAAAGAGAAATAGCGGTTTCAGGAATAACTGGTGCACTTCCTAAAATGTATTTCACATTATTCTGTTGCTTTGCAGCACAGATGAAGTGACAGTAATAGAAGGTAATCAAGTCCACTCAGGATTAGAGATAAGGAGAAATGGAGTTTCTATCTCAAAAAAAGGCTGAGGTTTCTCTCTCTGTTTCCTTCCTTCTTTCTGGTTTGTTTGTACAAAGAATGTTGGCTTAATCAAAAAGGTATTCCCCAACAGATATGTTGAAAAGTATTTTATGAGCATTTCTCCGTGCATGTGCGCACGCAAACGCGTGCACATACACACACACACACCCATGCACACACACACAGTTGCACTTCACTGTAAGGTTTTGTAATGGAATTATTTTTTAAGAATGCATTCTTTTATACTTTCTGCTCTTCTTGTAGACACGAAATCATAGATTAAGCCAACACCTGCCCAGTAACTCGGGATCCCTACACAATTAGCCATGCAATGCAATTTCAGGGAACATTTTTATTAGAAGCTGGGGGAAGGGGGTTGGGCATTGAAGGAATTCAGTCTCACCAAAGTGACCTTTATTATAAGTGCTCAGAATTCTCCAGGACCTAAAGAAGTCTCTCAATCCTAAAGGCAAACTACATTAGAGTCTTTCTTTCTGTACCATGGTATTTCAGGTTTTCAATTTGGAAAAGCTTGCATTTACTGAATGTAACGTTAAGAACAGTGTTATGACAAACATCACCAGATGGTGCTGTCATATATCTAATCTTCCCCATTCTTTTTTATAACATGTGAAAAAGTCTTGACTCTTGGGAAGACATGTTGTGTTGTGTTTAGTGTTATGTAACATTTAGTGTTGATGCAGATATGGGAAAAAGGGACCTGTACAAGCAGCAGGATAATTTGATCTCTATCTCAGGCTCTGATTAGATGCAGTTTTCATGAAGTTGCTCTCTGGGAACTAACAGTTTACTCTTCCTGGAAAATAAGGACTGCCCTGTATGTTGCCTGCTCATCTTATTTCAGAACTGGTGTAAATTGCACACAGAGTATACCTATAATCTATACAACAGATTTGTACTCAGCACAAAAAGGCACAGTTCATTTAAACTGTCAAAGATTTTTTTTTAATATGCCCAGGTCCTATTCCAAGAGATTCCCCAAAATACAGTGTACTTATACCTAAAATCTTCCCTTTTAGATTTTGACTCAGAGTGTTTGGAGATCATAGAGCTATAAAAGAACAAGGTATAAAATAAATAGCAATCAAATTCTAGATGCTTATCTTGAGACATCTTCAAAAATGTTAAACATTAGTTCTCCATGGAAAAATTAATAAATATATTAATAATGCAGTATAAGATTTTTTCAGGATGTCATTTAGGTTGACCTGTACTATTCAATTTAGGCATTCTTATGGGAAATGAAGGGCTTGTTATATTCTATGTTCACACAAAGACAGATCCTATGATTTGGATCAGGTGTCATCACCATGTCCTTCTGCAATAGTACTTTTGGGCATCTGTGGGTGGGTCAGGGGTTGGTGCAAGTAACTTGTTTCCCCCTGACCTGTTTTGACCCACAGGTGATCCCCACCTCTCACTTTCTCACCTGCCATGACTTGTTACATTTTGTTAATACAAAAGGAGGTTATTCACATTTCCATACTTTGTAATCACTAGGATTGCTGATTCTACTTTACGGATTCATATCATCCCCTTTAAGGGAATGGTTAGGGTTATATTATATGTTTGCTCTGCCTCCCTGTCACTGAGCAATGCCAGATGGGAGCTCCTCCTTTCCCTACATTCCCACAATAACCATCACACATAGTTAATATAAGCTCAATAACAAAAGTAAATTATAACAGAAATTCCAGAAGCCATATGCTCCACTCAACCTCCTTTTTGGACTGCTGTTGCTGCAAGCCTCTGTCTCTGCTCCAACCCCCTTTCCAGTAGGTAACACCTGATTTATTCTTCCATGGGCCCTCCAGGCTGCCAATCAGTAGGTCTGTGAGAAATTTTGCTGGCTGTTTCGACACTATTTCAACTCATTTCAAGTTCAAAACAGTGAAATTGAAATGAAACAAAGGGCTTCAAAACACCCTGAAAACAAAACGAGGGCAGTGAAAATGTTTCGAGTTTCAAAGCAGCCCAGCTGAGTTCCTTTCCCCAGCACTATGATTGGGCTGAGTTCTCCTCCCCAGTTGGGCTGAGCTCCCTTCCCCAGCCTGATCGTAGCTCTGGGGAGGGGAACTCAGCTGGGCTGGGCTGAGTTCCCTTCTCCAGCCCAATCGAAACAGCAAAACAGCAAAACCATTTCGACAAATTGAAACAGAACAGTGTTTTCAAATTGCAACAAAACTCTAAACGAAACACTGTTCTGTTGAAATGGATGTCGAAGTAGAGCACTGCTGTTACACACAGCCCTACCAATCAGCATACTTGCCTGCCAGTTGTTGGTTATCAGGAGTCACAGATAAGTCTCACCTTGTTGGGTGGTTTCTTATTGCTCTCTTGGGTTTGCTGTAGCTGGGGGATCTTCCCTTTAAACTGCAGACAGCTGGTCCCAGGACATGCCAGTTATTCCCTGCTGGTGGCTACAGGGAAGGACAAATATCAGGAGAGGGCGAGTGGGGGTTTCCTTCTTATGATTTTCCTCTGCCCTGCCATGGTGTCACCCAACACGATAACCTCCTGAACTATTCAAGTCATTCCATATTATCACAGCTGAACCTGTACATGTCTTGTCATCATTATAAATCACACATAAATGAACAAAAACCTACTTTTAAGAATAGTGTAGCAGTGGTATTTTTTAACATTATTTGAACAATTTTTCATGCTTTTCTGAATTTAAAAAAGTTACAAGCCCAATTCCACAAAGCTCAGAGGGAACATTAGAACTCTCTGAAAAAGGCCTAAAATTTATTTTCCACACCTAAAGATGTCATGTCTTCAAAGCCTAATATGTAGGGTCCACACTAGAACCCTTGTGAAGCTTTTTTTATTAATAATATAAAGGTCTACAGGGCTGAGACATAACCTGTGCGCTGTCACTGGTGCACTAAATACTATTTAGCCTGGACTTTGGACAAACATGTTACTGCTAGAAACAATGATCTTTTTGTGGGAAAGATGGATATTCAGAAAAAGATGGCTATAAAAAAGCAGTTGAATCTATTTTCACAAAAATGTTGAATGAAAATGTAAGTCTCAGCTAAACATATTATAGGTAAAGGGCAGAACATGAGATCAAAAATTCAATGCATATTACTTTGTCTCAGGAAAATCACCTTCACATCTGTTGTTTAATGTCTGGCAGAATTACTGTCTGCTCAATCTGGGCATAAGGACAGTTTCTTCACTCTCTTCTGGGAGTGCATATAGAATTCCAAAAGGGACTGAGAGAAGAGTAGGTAAAACGATCACAATACACACAAATTAGAAATTGTAGGAGCACAATACATCCTATAGAGGAATGCAGGAGTGTGCATGTATGCCTGCACCAGGCATTGCTCTTCCCCAAGGTAAACTACCTCTAAGTTTTCCCTCTGGAGCAGCCAGACAGATGCTGCAATGCAGCCTACTTCACAGACATAATAGTGTTCTTCCTATTGATCTTTAGTTCCATTCCATTATGAACAGAATTATATCACTAGTTTTGTGCCAAGAAAATAAATACAAACACAATGCTAAAGAACTCCACTTCTTTCAGTTTAATTCCAAACAGAAAATGGGGTGGCTGTCCCTGCATGCTTCCTGCACTGAGACACGTGTCAATATGATTAGTTTTGCACACTTTGATTGCCATGCTGTGTAAATACAGTCCAAGTCTCTTCTATATTCTGAACTAATAGGAATGGGTGAACCAGGGCACTGACAGGTTTATGACTATTTCAGGAAATACTGAGTTAATTAGAGTTGGGATTAGGACTAGTGTGTGAGTAGCAACAATGTGGCCAGTTAAGTCAATAAGAAAGGGTAAATGTCCATTCCATCCTTCTTGGGTCATATAAGGACTACATAGAACTTGGTTTCTGATCTCATGCAGAGTGAAGGAGTTGTCATCTGGATATTTGCTTGAGAGAGTGAATGGGTAGAGAGAAAGGGAGTGAGCAAAGGTTTGGACCCACCATTCCCTCCATCCCTTAAGGCATTCCTCCAGGCTTGCTGGGCAGAAAGAATGTAAACTGCAACTCAAAGGTTGCAGTAAATTACTCCTCTTCTTCCCTTACTCTTCACCATCCAAAGCAAGAAAAGATCATGAGAGCAGCTGAATCTGCACATCCAAAATTTCTCTATTTATCCATCAACACAGTTGTATACCACCCTTCAGAACCAGGCACAAAAGGCATCACCTAGCCCTCAGGTAATTAGGCAAACTTGGGCCTCACTGATCTTCAAGTTAATGAAATGACAGTTGTACAGACATGAAAGACATTTTACATTTCATCAATAAAATATTGCAACAGTGTAGTAGTACCCACTGCTACACACATAAAGCTATGACACAATAGAAAAAAAGTACCTGAAAGAGAGAATACAGAGAACTTCAGATTGAAGTAATAGGATTAAAAGTGTAGGCAGGGAGTGGAGGGATGTGGATTTGGGAGTTTTCTTTTACATTTGGATTTACACTCTACTATAAAAGTAGGGCTGTGTGAAGCTTTGGTCCCTGATTCGATTTAGCGGAGATTTGGCCTGATTGGGTGGCCAAATCTCCAAATCTGAATTGAATCAGGAGACCCTTTAATCTCTCCAAATCGAATTGGAACCCTCTGAATTGATACAGAGAGATTCGGAAAGATTCAGCAATTCATACATAATCACAGCTTTAAATGTTTTTTCTACATACCTCAAGGTACCAGGCAGCTAATGAATGTTGTGATGCTGGGGTGGATGGAGCATCCCATAGGAGCAAGGTGGGCTCCCCAGCTTGCTTGGCAGCATACCCAGAAGTGGACCAGAGCACTTCCAGTCTATTTCCAGGTCCACCAGGGAGCATGCTGGGCCCCCCCCAGCCTCCCTGGGTCTAGGGAAGCACCTGAGTTCCCCCCATAGCTGATCACTGAGCTGGGGGTGTGCAGGGAGCCCCCACACATGCTCCCCAGTCCACTTCTGGGCTCACCGCTGAGCATGTGGGGGGGGAGCATGCTCTTGTGGGATGCTCCACCCACCCCAACATCACAGCATTCACGAGCCACGGCTAGTACTTCCAGGTATGTAGAAAAATATTCAGATTCAGATTAAGCTGAATTGAATCGGGGACAATGATCCGAATCAACTAATCGAATCACTTTCCCCAATTCAGGCCAAATCTGAATCAAGCGCAGCCCATTTCACACACCCCTACTATAAAGCACAGTTGAGAGAAGTTTTAGAATATTAAAGCTCCATTCAAAAGTTTTTAATGTTGTTGTTATTTCATAGAATCCTAAAGTAATGGGAAGGGGACTCAGGTGGTCACCTAAGACAAACCCCTACTCAAGGCAGGATCAACCCTGATCAAACCATCTCACCTGTTCTTAAAGATGTCCAGGGATAAGATTCCACAGCTCTTTTTGGTAGCCTTCTCTTCCCAATACTTATTACCCTCATAATGAGAAACTTCTTTCAACTGAAATTTCCCATGCTGCAATTTAAGATCATTGTTCATCATCCTGGCCCCTGTGACCATAGAGAATAGCCTATCTCTGTACTCTTTATTCTTGCCCTTCAGGTATTTAAAGACTATAATCAAAATCATCTCTCAGTTACTTCTTAAAACTAAATAATTCTAGTTCTCTCAGGTTCTCCTCATAAACCAAGTTACCCAAGCCTCTAATAATTCTGTAGGAAAGCTAAGGTGGAGATAGAGCTAGGACTAGTGACCAGGATCAAAGATAACAAGAAGTCCTTTTTTAAATACATAGGGAGTAAAAAGAAAGCACCCAGTAACATGGGGCCCCTGCAAGACACATTTGGCAATCTGGTGGTTGCACCAGACGATAAAGCTGACCTCTTTAACAAATTCTTTGCCTCCGTTTTTCTGAGCAGGGGCCAGGACATCCCCTCCACTGGGATTCCAGATGGACCCAGGGGAGGCACAGCCAGGCCTAGGGTCAGACAGGACCTAGTTAGGGAACTTCTAGTGGGGCAGGATGTGTTCAGATCAGCAGGTCCAGATGATCTCTACCCCAGGGTGCTGAGGGAATTGGCAGAGGTCCTTGTGGGACCCCTGGCATGGCTTTACGAGCACTCGTGGTGGTCTGTCCAGGTACCAGAGGACTGGAAAAGGGTCCCAAAAAGGGGAAGAAGGAGGACCCAAAAAACTAAAGGTCCATTAGTCTTACCTCGGTCCTGGGGACACTCTTTGAGAAAATTATCCAGGAGCACATCTGCAAGGGACCAGCAGGGAAGATTATGCTTAGAGGCGACCAACATGGGTTCATTAGGGGCAGATCTTGTCAGAACAACCTGGTTGCCTTCTACAACCAGGTCACAATATCCTTAGATGCAGGAGTCATGGTGGATGTAGTCTTTCTGGACTTTAGGAAGGCCTTCGACTTTGTCTCACCCCATTCTTATTAAAAAATTAGGCGCCTATGGCTTTAATGCTTAGACAGTCAGATGGGATGCAATTGGCTGGAGAGCCACACCCTGAGAGTGGTGGTAGATGGGTCATTTTTGACCTGGAGGGATGTGGGCAATGGGGTTCCCCAGGGCTCGGTCCTCAGGCCTGCACTGTTTAACATCTTCATCAGTGACTTGGACGAGGGGGTGAAAAGCACCTTGTTCAAATTCATGGATGACACTAAGATGTGGGGAGAGGTGGGCACACTAGAAGGGAAAGACAGGCTACAACTAGATCTGGACAGGTTACAGGGGTAGGCGGATGAGAATAGGATGGATTTCAGTAGTGACAAGTGCAAGTACTGCACCTAGGGAGGAAGAACCAGCAGCATACCTGTAGGCTAGGGAACTTCCTTCTCATCAGCACAGAGGCAGAAAAGGATCTTACAGTCATTATTGATTCCAAGATGAACATAGACCACCGATGTGAGGATGCGGTCAATAAGGCTAACCACACTTTGTCATGCATCCACAGATGCATCATGAGCAGGTCCAAGGAGGTGATTCTCTCCCTCTATGTGACATTGGTCAGGCCACAGTTGGAGTACTGTGTCCAGTTCTGGGTGCCTCACTTCAAGAGGGATGTGGACAGCATTGACAGGGTCCATAGGAGGGCCACTAGCATGGTCAGGGGCAGCAAGGCAGGCCCTAGGAGGAGAGGCTGTGGTACCTGAACCTGTTCAGCCTCCACAAGAGAAGGCTGAGAGGGGATCTGGTGACTATCTATAAACTTACCGGGGGGACCAGCAGGAAATGGTGCCCTGTTCTCCTGAGCACTACCAGGAGTAACTAGCAATAATAGCCACAAGTTGACTGAGAGTAGGTTCAGGCTAGACATCAGGAAGCACTACTTCACAGTCAGGGTGGCTAGGATCTGGAACCAACTTCCAAGGGAAGTGGTGCTCACTCTTTCCCTGGGGATCTTCAAAAGGAGGCTGGATAATCACCTAGCTGGGGTCATTTGACCCCAGCATTCTTTCCTGCCCTTGGCAGGGGGTCAGACTTGATGATCTGCTCAGGTCCCTTCCAACCCAACCAACTATGAAACTATGACATTGTGGGCAGGTATGCCTGGTAGGCTTCTGTCTACTTCAGTCCCCATCCCTGTCCTCCTCTTTACTCTTCTGCCATGCCTTGATGTTAAAGTAAAATAAACAAGAATGGGGACATAAGTAGTCAGTTTGTTCCATGCAGGAATGTAGCTTTGGTAGGCATTTCTTCCACAGGGATCCAACTCCCCTATGCCCTGCCCTCACCCCACCTGGTTGGACTGGTGTCTATCTCCCTCATGCAGAGAACTATGCTCTCTTAGTCCAGTCTGTTCAGACTTTCACACCATACAGGCAGCAACATGTCTGGTCTTTAATTACTCCATGGATACATTTCTCCCTCAGAGGGATTATCCATCCTCACTCCCCTTTGTGGGTAGAAATTCTCAATTGTTTATCAGTGCTTGTTCAACTCACTCCATCCTTGGAGGAATCCCTAATCTTACATAACTCACCCACTCCTGGAGAAATTACCCATTATGCATCAGGTTTTACCTACTTCATTCCAAGAGGCAGGCTTATTCTCAGTCAATCCCAGCTCAATGGTCTGTAGGGCTTGGGCTTTTCCTGATATCAACCATTCTTGGTTGCAGTCACTCTGACCTGCAGGGTTTCTTTACTCAGTTAACCCTATATTTATTTCCTAACCATTCCGCTTCCTCAGCAGGTAATCCAATCCTAACTTTGGGCAATCATCCCATTTTAGCAGGTTTCCCAATCAGCCCTGACTTTTCTGATCCCAGTCTCAGCTCCTGTTTCAGCCTTCTGTAGCTAGCTCACCATCAGAACTCACCATGCAGACTCTCTGCCAAGCTTTTCTGATATCTAGTCCTGATCTGGGCTCCCTGTGTTCCTGACTCTGCTTCCTACCTCTGCACGAGCTGTGCTGCAGCCTACATCTATCTGTACCCTTCCCCCTCTCCAAGGGAAGGGATTGTGGATGGAACAGTTTTTGTACCTGCCTTCTGGGATTCTGAGCCAATCAACAATGGCTGTTGATGGGCTCAGGAACCCAGAAGCCTGGGAGTGTGTGGCCACATGTGCCAGGGAGTTGCCTTCTTTCCCTGGCAGAGCCCACTCTGCCACTCTCAGCTGGGATTCAGTGTCCAGTTAAATTTGTTCCCCCCAGAATCAGCATTTTCCCCTTTGGAACAGGGGCCAAGACAGTCCCGTTTCAGACGTATATTAAATTGAAGGAAGTAATACCTGTATTCTAAACAGCAAAGTACAGACAGTCAAAAAGCCTGAATTGATTCAGCTTCAATCTTCACAGGTTAGTTTAAACTGCATAGATTGAACTGATAAGAAAGTGAAAAGACATTGACTTTGATTCTGGAAATGCAAGCACATGCATGGAGTGGCGCAACCAAGAAGCTGGGAGGCACTAAAATAGGCCTTCCTGTTTGGCTGGAGCAGACAGCTTGGGCCATGGCTAAACTGCCCACCATGTTAGAGTGGGGTTTGCAGGGAGGTGCAAAGCACTGTGGGATGCTGGGGACTTACTGTGAATTAACTTGAATCTGGAGGATTTTATTAGATCTGGAACAGTAGTTCAATAAACTGATTTGACCTAAATCAATTAAGTCTGATACTGCATCTATCCAGATTAATCTTAAACTGGTTTCGGACATTTTGAAAGCAGTTTATGTGCACCAACTTCTGTTGTGTAACAGATTTGAAGTAGTTTCCTATCACTTATACTGATTTATGTGTAATTTCTGTTCCTAGCATGTACCTGCCAGCAATGACTAAATCAGTAGTGGCAGCAGCCTCTGCACTCCATGATCACTGATGTCTGCAGTGAGTTCCAGTAGCTTTGTTGTAGAAATCCTGTACTTTCACCTTGGTGTACTGCAAGCAATAGCAAAATTAGCATCCTTACTTTTACCTTTCTTGCTTGTTCTAAAACCTTTGATAAAACACCTACTAAAATACCAACTGTTATATGATAAATACCACCAATATGTAAATAATTTTCCATTTGTTTGTTCTCATGACTGTAAACCAAATGCTCAGTGCATAAAAATTATCAAAAATGCCTTATACCCTCTTACTGAACCCTTGCAATTGCACTTTTCATGCCTATGGATATAGTCAGTACACTTTAACTCAGGAGAGGTCATCATGTCCTCTTATTTTATATGTCAAAACCATAAGTTCTTTTGGTGTGGAAATCTCTCAAAAGGCCTTATTTTTTGTTTTGCTGCAGAAATATGTCTGACCCACTATTATCTGACTTTGTAGTTTAGCTAACCATGGTATGATAGATTTATCTGTATAGTTGAAGTTCTCATTCCTTCATTAATGATACACTTTTCATTGCTTTCCACAGGTGTAGAGCTGAGTATACTCAACAAACTTTTGACTGCTAGTCACCATAATTCATAATGCCAGGCACACTAGTGTTCCCACTACTCTAAGAAGTCCTCACTGTACACATTGTACAGAGTCAAACAAACCTGTGGAAGGGTGTCTGAATCCATGAAAAATAACAGCCTTTTCCAACTCACAAGTCCAGATAGAGGAGGGAAAGTGGATTTCCAATGTTACTGAAGAAGCCGAATCATTTCTCTCTGCCTGTCCAGCAACAGAATGTTGTTTCAAGACTAATGCATTTATAGTAATTTCAAAGCTGTAATTAGCAATATGTTTTTGGATGCTCACTGTCTTAAAGAATATGCAAATTGGGAGGCTGATCAAGAACAGGGAATAAACAAAGCCACAAACTTTACAGAAAATAAAACAGAAGAAGTTCCCATGTGGACTCTTGTTTCCCTTCGTGCTACAAAGGAAAACCGGTGAGAATTAAAAGTGGTTGCAAGCACGAAACTATGGATGCCTATACATGTGCTCCAACTTGTTCTAATGAGAATGCATCAAAGCAGACTCAATTAATCGAGTCCAGAGCAGATTAATCGAGTCTGTGCTATGTTCCAATTAGAATGCTCAACAGTTGCCACAGCATCACTCATATAAGAAGCTTTAGTTAAAGCTTTAGTTAATAGCTTATATAAGCTATTTTAAAATGTACAGGGACTTAATACACATGATGCAGCATTTTAATTAGAGCAGCTGTCTGGAAACCACTATAATTAAAATGCACTCTCCCCTCCAGCCCTCACTGCCAAGCTTATGTATAGGTCCCGAAGAGCAAGAAACTGGCAACTGTTCCAGCAGCCTTTACTACAATATATCTTCAATAGTTGAACTCATACCTGAACATTGGAAGGGCCAAACATAAGAAGGAATTGGAAAAGCCATTCCATCTTATATTCTTTTGGTACAATACAAATCCAAATTTAAAGGTTACAGAAAAGAAGCTGATTCCTACATAGCTGAATCCTCCTTTTCCTACTCAGGAAAGAGAACTAACCAATTAGTAGAAGCCCAGTTGCTGACAGCCCAGAAGTCGAAGATTGGTTCCCACTGGATCTCCATGAAATTGGGGAAGAAAGAAAGTTAAACAGGGGATGCAAATAAACAAACATACATAAGAACTAGTTCTAGTCCTACAGATGTAGGTCATCTATGTTGACATCTGTCAAAAGTTAATCTGCTTTCACATTAGTTCTCTGTTCAGCAGGGTTGAGCAGCAGAGTAGCAGCCAAAAATGCTGCAAAAATGTAAAGAATCATTACTTTCATACACAGAGAAGTATATGCCCCTTTGCTTCCTTTTGTTCTGCATATTGAAATTCATCATTTTGCATTATCTCAACTCTGCAAGGCATTCTGGTATTCCAGAATGACTTCTCATAGGATAAGCATTGTTTACTAGTCTCTCATAAACCTACCCAAAACTGAGTTTAAGCATTTGCACAATATCAGGCAGACACAAGTATTCAACATGGCATTATTTACTTTATTTCCATATTGTTAATATGCAATTTTTCAATGCAGGAGTCACTTTTCTAAAAGGGGATAAATAATATTTGTCTGAGGCATTTGTATTGAATATTGTTTGTCACTGAGTCATTTTGGAACTAATACCCCTAAGCTTTATGGGTTCTAAAAAGTTTTCAAATTATTATAAAGCTAGATTATCCAGACACAGTCAGTTGCACAAGCACTCATGTCACGAGTTTTGCCTGTCAGCAGCTAGGGGTGCAGGACCCCAGTACTCAGAAGCCCTGCACCTATCACCTCAACAGTTGGCAGGCTTTGTGGCTGCAGCAGGGGCTACCATCCCTGTAGCTTTTACCCTGCTGCACCTTAACACACACAGTGTCACCCATGTCACAAGTTTTGCTTGTCTTCAGCTTGAGGTGCAGTTCCTCCCAAGCCCCTGCACTCCTCGAAACTTGGCAGGCTTTGTGGCCACCATTCCTGCAGTTTTCAACCTGCTGCACTTTAACACACACAGGGTCATCTATGTCATGAATTTTGCCTGTCAGCAGCTTGAGGTGCAGATCCCCACAAACTCCTTCACCTTTCAGCTTGAAACTTGGAAGGCTTTGTGGCCTCACCAGGGACTACCATGCCTGTAGTTTTCACCCCACTGTGGCTTAACACATAGATGTAACATGAGTTTTGCTTTCAAGAATTTGGGGTGCAGGTTCTCATCAACCTCTACACCAATCTTCTTTAAGCTTGGCAGACTTTGTGGCCTCATAAGGGGCTACCAACCCTGCAATTTTCACCCCCCTGTGTTGTAACACATATATGTGACATGAGTTTTGCTTTCAGAAATTTGGGCTGCAGTTCCCCCCAAACCCCGAAACCAATCTTCTTGAAACTTGGCAGACTTCATGCTGTTAGCAGAGGCTACCACTTCGCCAAGTTTGACCTAAATCAGACAAAAAACAACAAAGTTATAGCTATTTCATTGATTCCCCATTATACCCTATGGCTGGATCTCCAAGGCGGCTCCAAAGCTTCAGAGCCTCTTCAGCCGGATCAAAGTGAAAACCCAGTCCAGAGCTCCAGATTGGATCCCTGGCATCTGAAGTGGCTGTATCTGAAGCCAGATTAAATAGCTGCCTACTCTCACAGACCTACTGAGCATATCTTCTTTTCTTGAGTGTTCTCAAATTCCACTGGGCTTAGTCCCCAGCGGTGTCTTTCTGTTAAAGTAGATTGCAAAAAAATCATTATAACACTTAATTGCCAATCTAAGTCTTGGAGTAGTTTTGAATTGTACTACTGATAGCAGCCTACAAGGATATGTTGAGATGTCTCCTGATTGTTGAAAGATAGCAGTACCTAAGACATTTCTTATGTTGAATTTTATGAAGACGTTTCATGGTGGTCAGAATACAGAAACCAAGTACAGAAACTCCCATGTTCGGAGGATCCACAACTGTGACAATGCCCTGGTTTCTTAGCTTTGCTACAACAATAGAGTAAACAAAGCTTTTTGAACCAATCTGAACCAATATGACTGTATTGTTTAACACCACTGACATCCTCATGTCTGATATTGTGACAGTTTTGTTGCTTGTTTTTCTGAATATATTTTATTTAAAAAAAACCCCTCCATTTAATGCTAAAAGAAGCTTTTCATAGCCTTCAAGAAAAATTTTTTTAAATCCAACAAAGACAATTAGAGCCTAACACTGGTGATAAAAAAAAAAATCTTTCATTTTGGGTGTTTTTATTATGAAAGCTAGTATGGATCTATTCATATATACCCCCTGCCACAATCTCATGAAAAAGAGCTCTTTTCTTAATAATAATGTTTGCCAGACCCTAACTGAGTCTCAAAACATATGCTGACAATCTGAACTGTGTACCTAAAGAAAAGGGAAAGAAATATCAGAAGTGAGTAAGTACTAGGTCCATTTGATTACTCTAACCATATATAGTAAAATTAAAATTACCTGGTGAGGAGGATCAACAATGCTGCAAAGCAAGAGCAAGATGTACTATTTCTTGTGTTCATCATGTTGTTACCTTTTAGCATAGCAAGAATATGGTATATTTGAGTGTGGTCTTGATTTTAGAGGTTTCTACAGCTACTGCATTTCAGTTTGCAGAATCTGTCATAAACTGGGTTTTGAAATCAGATATAAAAGATCTATCATGTGACTTTTAGTATGAAAGGACCACAAGTGCCACTAAATATTTCACTAGTAACTTCCCATTGAGAGTTATGGAAAATGTGCTCATATTTTTGAAGGAATGGTACTTTTATTATTGTTTATTTTTCTGGCAGTGTTTCAGAAAGACATAATTTGGTTAAGGTTTGCCATGTCATACATTGTTTCTTGCCAGTAAAAACAGTATTTGAAAGTTTACTATCTATTTCAAGTTCCTGGGAAATATAACCACTTCCACTCAGGGTGCAGACACAAGTGACAATTTTCATCTGATCTGGGCCCTGAAAGTGCTTTACAGCCATGGCTCAATAGAAGTGCAGAGTTAGAAAGTGCTTTAAAAGGTCCCAGTCCCATGAAAATCTGAATCCTCATTGCATGAGGGCTCATATGAAAATGTTTCAAGACAGAGCAGCTTCAGAAACCTGTATTTGTGCAGCATCTCAGCCTTAGAGCTGTTTTCAGACTGGGAAGAGGAAAAGAGAGCAGAGGCAGTTTTCAGCAGATGATAGAGGGTGGAGCAGGTTGATTGGAGCCCCTTGAGATGTGGGAGACTACAATCCAACTACCCCACCCTCCAGCACTTGTTAGGAAACCCCTAGAATGAGCTCCCTTTAATTCCTTTCCCATCCAACCCCCTTCTGAAAACAGTACCCAGCTGGCAGGAAAAAGGGGCCATCATTAGGGGAAACTGGTTGCAGGCCTGAAGCCAGCAGCTTTATTCCCTGGAACCAACAGTGAAGTTCTGTTTGGTTGGGAGGATCGTTGTAGCTCAGAATACTTCTTGCAATGTGTTATGAGTTACAGCAGGGAGCTTCATTTCTGTCTCTGCCCTCAGTTGCAAAGAGGTGACTGACAAGCATCTCAGCTATGTCAGTGTGGTTTACTGCCTACACATAATTTAAATAATATGAGCTGTTTCTTTTATGAAACATAGTACAACTTCCTTTTTTGATGGGTTAGTTTTGTGAGGGATCTTGCAGTTTCAAAACAATTATTAGACATTTATCCAATGGAAATACTTTGTTCTTTTCATTATACTAAATATTCAAGCCCGAAGTGCTTAACTAGTTTCCCAAAATGTTTTTTTCTGAAAGCTAATTCCTAGTAATAAAGCACCCGAATGCATGATGAGAACTTTTATCTAGCTAATTATTACTGTAAGGGTTTGCAACATGATCCTTGATGAAATGTACACACTTTCCTCTCAAACTAGAGCGCAGTGTTTGAGGAACCAGTTTTGAAGATGATTGAAGATGTTATTGGTTTCATGCCATTGAGTTTTAGCATATAAGGCTGCTGCTTTTAGTGGTTAAAATTAATTTTGCTAATACATCTTTGCTCTTATGAGAAGCATCTCCTTTGCAGTGCTTTAAAGGGATATATTGGCTCTTTATTGCTCTGACTTCAATATCCTTGCTACAATATAGTTTCTCTATTTTGCTCTGGTTATACCATTTCAGAATCATGTTCATTTTCCCAGCTAGTCACTCTTCTGTGGGTTACCTCTTTCCCCCTCACATATCAAACATAAGCTGCTTGTCTTCACTTTCAAGACACACCTTGTTTTTACCCCTATCCTCCCTGTTATCCTTCATTTGTCGTCATGATGCTGGCCACTGCCTCTGTTTGTCCAGTACTATCTGTTAGGATAACAATATGGATTTGGGGGAGTACTGGGTGTGCAGCTGAATGAAGACTTTTTCCTGTGTCTCAGCAAAAGCTCCTGGTCACAAGGCTGGATGATATATTAAAAGTAACTAACTTTGCTAATGCTTAAGTATGCAGATTTCCAAAAAAAGGATAGGGTGCAAAGTTCATGATGTGTTGTGTAAAAATAGGATACAGACTGTGACAGGGGTCCTACTCTCAGAGCCTCTCTGGAAGCGTGGCTCCGCCCTCCTGCAATGGGCCAACCGCCTGCTTACTTTCCTACCATGCCTTGATCTTATTTTGATTAATAGATGATTGTAATCAGCGGGAGGCTGCCCATTTCTACGTGCCCCGATGACAGGGGGCGCTGCCTGCGGCTCCTTTTCCTCCCCTACACCACAGCCCAAGCCTCGCAGATGGTGCTGGTGTGATCTGACTTGGGCCCTGTTATGTCTCAGCCCTCCTTTTGCTCTTGGGGCTCCTCGCCGCCCCTCTTCACTCTCTCACAGGGCTCTTCGCTGCCCCGCCTCACTCTCGGGGCTCCTCGCTGCCCCTCCGCACTCTTGGGGCTAGGCCAATGCGCCCCGTAACATACTGCACCTTCTCCGGTGCCAGTAACCCCCACACTACTGGGGAGTCCCTATGAGGCCTCCTCCAACCCCCAATAGCCTCATCCAGTCCTCTGGTAAAATAGTGAACATAAAACACAAAGCCCCTGGGCTACAACATAAAAGCTAGACCATCCTGGTCAGAAGAAAACAACAGTACCTCCCTACCAGAGACAGCGAGCACACCAATCCCCTCAGCAGGACCTAGGGAATGTTCCTGCCATCCGGGTTCACCCCTTTGTGCTGGCCAAGTTCCTCCTCCCTCGGCCGCTGGAGGAAAACTGCCCTCCTGGCCTCCTGCCTGGGCTTAAGAAGGGCCAAGCTGCGCCCCTTCCTGTCTCTGTGTTTACTCTGGTTGCTCTAGCAACCAGCACCTGCAGTCTAGTGACTGGCAGCTGAGCTTCTCTCTTTCCTCCACCAGGGGTCTCCCCGAGCTGTTTCTGCTCTCAGTCACAGGGCACCTGCAAGCTCTGCAACACAGACCAATGGCTATTCTTGGGGGACAAAGCAGAAGTATGGTCTTGGAGATGGTGCTGAAGTCTGCAAGAAAACCAGAAAGAGTCAGCGAGAAACTACAAGTAACCAAGAGGCAGAGATCAAATTCTGATACATGCGCTCTTAGCAGAGAGGCATGTAAATGAAGGAAATGCATATGTAATGTCATGCTAATGAAGCAAACAGTAAACAGAGGCGGAGTTTGATGGGAGAAGAAATGGGTGGAACGAGTGTGGAATGACGAGGGTGGAGTGAATGTTAATGAGTATGAACCAAGGTGTATAAAATGTGATAAGAACTAATGTTCAGGGCAGGTCCCCTGGTTCACAGGCTGTTTGTCTGTGATGGACCCTTGTCCAAAGCTGTCTCCATTCTGAATAAAGCTGTTGTGAGGAATGTGTGCTGGTGTTTGTTCCCCGCTTGCTCTGGCTAATGACTAACAGGATCCATGAGTGATTGGACCGTCGCCTCCCTAGTTGTTGGGCACCACATTGAGTCAGGGCCTAACACTATCCTTCATCACACGTATTTAATTTTCAAACACGTTTGGTTTTTGTTCCTCACTGCCTTTCACAGTTGGGAGGAGGTCCCTATAAATGACCATTCTAATGCTTTATCCTCTTGAAAATCTTCGTTAAAATTACTTTTCCGTGATACCTACCAAAAAAAGTTAACAACAGGAAGACCACTGGTGAGTCAAGAACACTGCCATTACCTTAACCAGTGTTATTTGCTTGTGGTCTGAATATCCATTTATCACTTGCAGTCTCTGCTGGCTAGAATCTTTTTGTCTGCATGTACTCTACTTCTCACCAAGCTAAGTGAGTGGGAAAAAAAAGGGAGATAAACTTCATTGTCAACAAGAGCAAGGTAACACACTTAGGGAACCCCCCCCCCCTCAATTATACATACACAGCTTCTGAATTAGCTGTTATGATTCAGGGAATCCTGAGACCTTGGAGTCCCTGTAGATAGTTCTTTTAAATATCTGCTCAATGTGCAGCAGCAACCAAAAAGCCAATAAAATATTGGGCATCATCATGAATGGAATTGAAAACAAAATCTACAACATCATCATACCCTGTACAATGGCATTCTACAAAACCAAAATGAATCCACATCTTGAATACTGTGTGCAGTTCTGGTCTTTACATCTCAAAAAGAATATAGTAAAATTATAAAAGGTACAAGGGAGGCCAACCAAAATGATCAGAGGCCTGGAGCAGTTGCCATGTCACAAGAGAGTAAAAAGGCAAGGACTCTTCAGTTTGGAAAGGAGAAGGCTAAAGAGGGAAATGTGATAAAGGTCTATAAAATCAAGGGGTACCTATACATGGGGAGCAAAGCTGCTCCAATGCACTGTAAATACAGTGCATTGGAGCAGGTTCAATTAATTGAGTCTGCTGGTATAGCAAAACCCCCAGTTTTTCTTTATTAAGAATATGCATTCCCTCCCCTTCTCCAACCATTTCTGACTTTTTCTCCCTCTCTTTATTCCCTATAGATAAGGATAGGTGAGCTCAAACTTTGGATAAGATTTAACATTTTTATTTTGGTAGCAAGTTTTTGGTTTTGGATATCCACTGTTTTATACTGTATAATTACTAGGTTTGTATTGATTTTTACTGTTGTATATTGTATTATTATCATTTTTGTATTGATTTTTATTGTTTCATATGGATATTGAATGGTTTAGGCCTGTGTTTGTAAGTGAACCAAAGTTGTGTGAAGTTTCCATTTTATATGTCAAACCTCCATCTTGTGTCCTCTGCCTGGGCATCCCATGTTGCAACTGTATGAGTCATGTACCCCTCCCATGTAAATTAGTTCCTGGATGAATGAGAATGATTGGGAATGTTTGAAATACAATGGTAGCAGGCCTCTACTGAATGGCCTGTAAGGACTGGGCTATCACCTCACATTGATTCATCCAGGAACCATGGACCTCACCCAAGAACAGAAATAAGAACCCAACATTTGAAAGACAAAAGGCCCTACAGAACCAGCAACTCTACCATTATACCCCAGTATTACAGACACCCGAAACTGCACATCCCTGCATGAAGCACACATGCTCAGTACACGAGGGGCTGACCCTTGCCTGGGCATGCCTCCTGTCACTAGGGTCACACAAGGTCTGCCCCTATAAAAAGGGGCAGTGAAGACAGATCCAGTGGGAACACCATTTCCATCTGGACCAGACCAGCTCCACATCACCTATTCACCCCAGAGGCCCTGCCGGTGACCCTGCTCTGGACAACACCAAGATGAAGGAGACCCTGACTGGCCATGGAGGATCAACTTCAGGTAGATATTACGTGCATACCTCCTCCTACAATTTGGACTCTCTCTCTCTCTGTCTCTCTCTCTCCTGGACTTCAGTGGACTTCAGCCCCTGCACCAAGCCTCTCTAACCCCTGCTGCCATTGTATGTGTGTGTGTACGCGAGCATGCGTGCGCGCGCCAGGAAACGAATAAGACATTGTGTCACCATCTCCCGTGTTCAATAAAACCACTGTCATTTGCAACCCTGAGTTGGGTCATGTTTTACTGAATCCCAGTCCCTTCCCTTTCTTAAATTCCAGCCTCATTCTCTCTCTCTCTCTCAGCTCCAGCCACCCCCTCTGCTAGTTTCCTGATCTTCTTCCAATTCCATCTCCCCTTTTCTGCCAGTTTTCAGCCTCTCCTTGCTTTCACGCTGTCCTTGCTGCCTTGTGCCATCTAGTGCCTTTTCCCTGTGACCTTCTGCTGCCTTCTTCTGCTTTCGCGCTGCCCTGCTGCCTTTCAGCCTCTCCTGCTGCTTTTCCTGTGATTTTCTGCTGTCTGTCTCTCTGTTTTCAGGCTTCCCCCACACCTTCAGTACTCCTCTCCCCCCCCAAAGCTTCCCAGCTCCTTGTGGCTGTCCTGTAGTTTTCTCCAGCAACTGGAGCCTTTCTCCACCTCCCAGCACCACTTCCTGCAACTTCTCTAGCTGCCCTGGAGCCATCCTCTGGCTCCCCACACCCAGAGCCTCTCTTTAACACCCACACTTTGCCTTAGTCCCATTTTCCCTTTCCCTACCTACCTTTTCAGCTCCCCTGTAGCTCTGGCTTCATTCCCAGCCTCTGTGCTGGCATCCTTCCCCCGTTCTGCATGCTTTGGGCATTGTCTTTTAATCAATTAAGATCAATTAAACTAAAGTTACCTCTGAGCCTCAGTTCTTCATCCCAGGCCCCTCTAGTCTACTGGTTCTAATTCCGGTCCTGGTGACTTTCACTCCCAGCAACTTTCACTCCCTACACTTCTACTTTCTTACCTTAACCTTTCCCCAGGTATCCCAAGTACACCAAGCACATACATACATACATACGTACATACATACACATCACAACACCCAACTTAGGAACTCACCTGTATGTATGTGTAGGTGGGCAGTATGTGTTTGAATTAGTGAATACACACATATATATACATATATAGATGCCATTGTGTGTGTGTGGTATATGAATTAGTAATCCACATATATGTATTGGATGTGCAGATGTTGGTAACTGGTAACGGATTCTGTCTAAATTTGGTGTGTGTAGCGTGTATGGACTTAAACTGACAACAGGTATGCATGAACCTAGACTGGTTATTTTGAACATGTGTGTATCTCAGTTGCTAGTGTGAGTGTGTATGCCTAGTAGGGGTGTATGAACCTAGTGAGTGTATGTGCGCTTAATTGATTTTTATGTGTGCATGTGCAATTGTACACCACGCCCTCCTGTCTAACAGAACAATATTGAGATCCTGAGCGTTGGCCTGACCCTTAGGGCAACAGTGGAGTGTGGTAATTACCATGCTTCAGCAGACTCCAATGTCTCATGTGTCAGCATCCCCATGTTGGGGTGGGATGCTTGTCAAATGACCTTTAGTTAAAATGCCCCTGCCACCATTTTTAAGTGGGGGAACCAATACCTGACACGGTCTGGGTGTTTTAATTAGAGCAGCTCTCAGAGCACATGTATAAACACCCATGAAGGCTAGGATCTAAGTGAATAGGAAACAGTTGTTCACCAAGTCCCAGAACACATAAACAAGGAGGTACCCACTGAAATTAGTAGATGACAGGTTTAAAATAACAAGGAAAAGTATTTTTTTTATTCTACATGTAGTTAACTAGTGGGATTCATTGCCGCAGGAGGTGGTGGAAGTAGATAGCACAACCAGGTTCAAAAAAGGACTGAATAAATTATTGGATAATTGATATATTAGCTAATAGATACATTAATAGTTATTGAACAGAATGGTTGGAGATGGCTCTTCTGGGCTCTCTAAGCCAATAATGGTAGATACTAGCAAGGTTACTGGATAGGGTGTAGATTACTCTACAGCAGAGGTTTCCAAACTTTTTCTTATTGCATTACCCTTCCAGATTTGCCAGCTGCCCACATACTCCTACCAGCATATATTTTATATTTTAAGCCCTAAAATGCCAATTATTATGATGAAAATTAAATCCACCATTACACAATTTCTTCTGCATACCCCCCAGAGATGTCTTGTGTACCCCCCAGGGGTATGTGTACAACACTTAGGGAACCCCTGCTTTAGAAACATCTGGTTTGATGCTTTCCCTGCATAACATTCACTCCTGTCAGTATAGCACTCAATAGCATCATGCATGTATCAAATTTATGCCGAATTAATTACTGCATAGTAACTCACATGTAGACACTTTACTGTACAGTAATGACTTTAGTCCCAAGTCAGCTGACATACAAAGTTAATGTGCTTTAATGCCTGCATGTGTAGATGCTGGCCTATCCCAGTAAAGTTACTGCTCAGTAACTTACTATGCAATAAATTTAAGACAGTGTAAATGCATGTGTAGACATGCCCTTTATGTTCTTAGAGTGAGGTCCTCATCCGGGGCTCAAATGCACTATGGTAATGTAAATTCAAGGTATGAGTCTTAAGAACAGGGGTAAACAGAATGCTGGGAATAAACCCCATGTACGACTGTTCACTTGTGTTGCTTTTTTAAATTTATTTTATAAACAGTGGGTGCATCTACATGAAACTCTTTACTTAAGATTAGAGCTAATTACTGTGGAGTAAGCATCATAGAGTACATGTACAGACACTCACTGCACAGTAATTGGCTCTAATCATATTTACAGGTAGCAAATTTACTCACAAGTAGCAAATTTCCTTTTGATTACTTACTGCACAGTAGTGCACAGGTAGATGCCTGACCAGGAGCAAATTTGTTCCCAGTCAGCTGGGGGTAGGAGATTGCTCCATGCCCCTGGGAGCTGGCTACTGCCAGGATGGGCTTCACCACTGGAACTTGAGTGGGGACAATGTCTCCTTGCCCTTGCAGCGGGGGGCACCAAGACCATACTTCACGATCACAATTGTGGGGCTCAGCTATCTTTATCTTTTTCTTCCAGTCTGAGCTTTGCAGTTTGAAGCCAAGAAGGGAAGATCCTTATCTCCCAGCCTGAGCTCCATGGGCATGTGACCTGGCTTGGGAGATCTTTTATTATGTAATAAGCAGCAAATATATTCCCATGTCCCTGCACATTTAGATGCCTGCCCAAGGTGGGTTTACTTTAGAGTAAATTACTCTACAGTAAAGCCAGCATGGAGCATTTGCACATGTAGACAAACCCAGTAGATACTACTATTATGTCAACAACCTTGCAGATAAAACAAATATCTGCAAAATGTTATTTTCCTTTGGAAAATGTGTTTCTTACAGAGGAAAAAAGGGAAACTTTTGCCCAGGTTTTCTCTCCACCCTCTCATTTTTCAATGCACAGCAACAGTAAATGAAAGCTGAAAGAAGCAAGAAAGTATCATAGCTTTGATTTATGGATCATCCTTGCTTTTTGGAATCATAGTATATGTAACAAGTGTAAGAGAGCCTCAGGCTCCCAGAAAGATATTTAATGTTCAAAGTCTTAGTAAGCATGGGACCTCAAATGCTTTTTCAGGGAAGTAGACATGACATGTGTATGACTCATATTATTTAGAGCAAGGCATTTTATTAAAACTAAGATTATCCCCCAAGAGTTGGGTTTTTTTTTTCTTTTATGGTTTTAGTGTGCTATGTTGTTTTAAATGATACTTACACAAGAACTTGGGAACAGTTCAACAGTTCTTGTGCTACCAAGTAGACAAAGAAAGACCTCTGTAAGGTCAATCTTGGCTGGGTTTTTTGTTTTTCTTTTTAGGTGACAGAGAATATGGTAGAGAACTTTTCAAATCTTGAGTAAGCTAGGGGAAAAATAGCAAATGTGGGAAAAATCTGTGAGATTCACATTCCCGTTCTTAGTGTGCAATGTAGTATTTCCTCTAAGTTATCATCACAATAATTAACATTTTATTGATTGAAAGTCTTCTCAATTTTTGTCCTAGAAATTATGAAAATCTAATTAAAAATGACCCTCAGCTTGCAAAGCAAGAATATCAGATCAACAAGTGTGGACTTGAGAGATATTATGACAGAGATAAGCTCAGTGTTTGTAAATCCAATAGAGTGTCTTCAGGCATTTTCTAAAGTCAGAATGCATTTATGATGTCACTGATTGATGTCCCTCTCATATTTTGTCTGTACAAATGCACATTCAATCAGTTGTGTATCACACAGGTTGTTTGTGGGCATCTCCAGTTTTACAAACTCTCTCATAGCTTTGAAATCATTCTGTCTTGTGTTCTTATGATTGATATCCTCTTCTGTTTTTATGAGGTTTTCTCAAATGTACACAGCGATTGCACACTAGGCAAAGAAAAACACTTTCAGTATGTAGATAATTCCCATGGTATATGGATGGGAAACTCTAAATGCTTTGCTTCAAAACTTGGCAACTTAGGGTACCTACAAGTATTACATTTCTGCTGGTAGAATTGCAATTCCCCCAGTAGAAACCCTAAGTATAAAAGCTTTCACATAGTTTCTGGTGAACCAAAAATGGCATGCACAGTTGAAAAATCTACCTCTTCCAATGAGGTAGAAGTGGCCTTCATTAGGGTTTCGACCAGAATCCTTCTTGGGATTTGAAGAAAGTATTGCCTCTTTTTCTATAATATTTGCCTGAGAAAACAGCCTCAAAAAACTGCAAGGTTACACTACTGGTTTTTACAACCACAGTTTCTAATCATACATATGCATAACATAACTGTACATGAAATGGTGGCAATTCCCAAGATGGGAGTCAGTATTTTTCTTGCTTTATATGACTCTATATCTTCAGGTTCCAAGTGATTCAGACACCAGCTTGCTAAATTTCAGACATTCCTGTTATAGTTTTGTATTAGGGAAAAAATATGTCAGCTGGCAACTAGGACTGTGTGAAGCTTCGGGTGCTGATTCAATTCAGAGGAGACTCGGGCCAATTTGGTGGCCAAATCTCTGAATTCAAGTCAAATCAGGAAACCAATTAAAAGGTCTGAATCAATTTGAAGCTCAGACAGCAGGGGCAGGGTGGGGACTGGAGGAGGGGGGAAGGGAACTTGGGGAGACCCCTCCCAGGCTCCATCCCCTGCCTGCCCTCCCCATGGCTGTCCTGCTCATGGTTCTTAAACAAAAAAAAAAAGACAGCCCTCACCAAACAGCTGCTACCTGGTGGGGGGGCAATCCCTGCTGCACCCCACTGCCCCACACTGCATGGGGGGGTTCTGCCATGAGCTCAGATCCCCTGTCCACTCTCCCAGTCCCCACCCCCCATGGCTGCCCTGCGTGGCCCCAGAGTCTCAGCTCTTAAAAAAAAAAATACTAGCCACTTCACACAGGCCTACTAGCAACAATCCACACTTAATTGACAATGGTCATTAATTTGACAATGCTAAATAGGGATGTGCCTGATTTTGCAAACATTTTTGGTAGGCATTTTATTATTTTAACATTTTTCTCTACTAAAATATTGGACTAGGGATAGTGATATTTTCTAAATCTGTGGGCACATCCACACATGTACTTTGCTTTGCTGTCAACTAATTCACTGCACAGTAAAGCATCACCATCTACACATGAGGGGTGATCAAAAAGTTCTAAGACTTAGCCTTTCTTTTAAAGAATAGTGTACAAACAACATTTTTATGAGCTGTCCCCCTCAAAGTACTCTCCCCCAGATGATATGCATTTGTCCCAATATTCCTGCCACTTTCAGAAGCAGTGCTGGAAGTCTTCAACTGTGAGTTTTTTGAGTTCCACTTTCACATTCTTATGAAAGGTTGGAATGTCATCAAATCTCCTTCCTTTCAGCTTCATTTTGATTTTTGGGAACAGAAAAAAATCACATGGGGCAAGGTCAAGTGAGTATGGAGGGTGTGGTATGACAGGAATGTTTTTTTTCCGTCAAAAATTCTTGAATGGAGACAGCAGTGTGTGAAGGAGCATTGTTATGGTGCAGAAACCATCGAACATTTTCACATAGCTTGCAGTGGTTTCTTCTAACTTTATCCCTCATCAAGTCAAAACCTCTTTATAAACAGCCTGATTGATTGTTTGACCACTCAGTACAAATTCCTGATGAACAATACCCCAAACATCAAGTCTTTTTGATCAAACCATGTATGTGACAATTAGGCAGGTAGGTGTAGATTAATTTTCTGTGCCATTGGATAGTCCTGTAAGGTACAAGTACTATCTGACAGCAGAGTAAATTACTGTGCTTAAACACATGTGTAGATAATGATTTCGGATTAGTATACTCTGGCTCAAATTGTGCTGGAGTTTATTCAGTCACATTAATTGCATGTGTAGACATACCCAATATTTCACTGTTTAAGTTCATGATTACTATGAAGTGGCCCACTGTCAGTACCCACTAAATCAGATATGTCCTGCCAAAATTAAATTTGAAATGCGCAGTCAACTGCCTTCTCAGAAGGTTCTGTCACAGAAGCAAGAATAGTAGTGTAATACACATTTTCTCCTAGGCAACATAGTCATAGATTTGGTTAGCATTTTTCAGTTCATATGAATGTTCACCCACTATGACAAACTTGGCAGTAATGGGCCCTCAATTTCCCTTTCTTATACTAAATCATATTTCCCATCTAGACGGATATTTACAATGCCAGTCTTCTGACCATGTCTCTAGCAATCTTTTCCTCTATCCAATACCCTGCTGTGTGTAGAGTAACCCATACCCACTCTCTCTTCTAGGTATCAACTCAGGGACCAGCTAGAGAAGGGGTAAGCAATTATTTTGGCTGGAGGACTGCTAAAAGAGTTTTTGTGAGCTGTTGAGGGCTTCAGTGATAGCCTTGCCTCTTGCCAGGTGCCCCACCCCCCTGGTCACCATCTTGGGACCAGAAGTCCTGCCTCTTGCCCCTGACCTCTTCCAGTGGAAGTCCCTCCCCTTCCTTCTGGAAGTATTCCTTTTGGAAGGGTTTTTTTGCCATTTTGGAAACAGAAGGAAAAAAAGGAAATCATCTGCTAAAAGTCAGACATCTATTATAACATGTTTTAATTTTGTTTAAAAATTATTTTTGTCATAATTTGTGTTTACCTAGTGTATATAGAAATGATTGCAATATAACCCAAATATAATGTCTTATTCTTATATATTGTGTGCATGTGTGTGTGCATGCGTATGTGTGTGTGGGGGGGTTGTGAAGGAGTGTGGCTGTGTGTGGGGAGGTGTACGGTATGTTGTGGTGGAGTGTATATGTGGAGGAGTTGTGCAGACAATATGTTGGTGTGTGGGGTGTAAGAGGTGGTGTGGGGGATGTCGTATTCCCCCCCATACACACTCCCTCTCATAGTGCACAGCTCCCACCAACAGCACCCACAACAAGGAGTGGGCCCTTGGAGCACTCAAGGCCTACACAGGTGCTGCCACCAAGTGGCAGACAGCTCCAGCCAATTCCAGGACTTGTGCACCACCATGGGAAGCCCTGTGCAATGGAGCTGGGTGCCTTCCCTGCTCTCTGCCTCCATGTGTAGCTGCCAGGACTCCACCAGAAAGCAGGGGGTGTAGCACCTCACCACTTCCAGTAGAGTCCCAGCAGTTGCATGTGGTGGCAGGGAGTTGGGAAGCCAGCCGGCTCCATTGTTCAGGGCTTCCCCTGGTGGTACACAGGTGTTGGGAACTGAACATGTACTGCAGGGAGCCCCATGATAGAGGTAGGCTGGCCTGCTTGCACTCCTTGCAGCCACATGCAGCTCCCAAAACTGGCTGGAACCACGTGCCATCAGGCAGCAGTACCTGCACAGGCCCCAGCCACCCCAAAGACTCACCACCAACTGCTACTGCTGCTGCTGCTGTTTCCACCAGTGGTGGGAGCAGTGTACCATAGGGGGTGCATGTGGGGAAGTCCCCTCACCTTCCCTCACACCCCAGAAACCCATGTACCTGCACCCAGCCCACCCAAGCTATGCACTTCTGCTGCCCCACTGAGCACAGTGCCCGTGCCTGTGCCCATGCCCTCCATGCCTGCCAAAGGTTTCCTGTTTTACATCAATGAAAAGAGGGACCCAGGTTAAGACACAGGCAACATTTGACAGGTTTTATTTATTAAAAACAAGAAAAATTGGCAACTGTAATATCATAAAGAGAGGTACATGTCTTCCTTGCACTGCATTTCCCCACATCCAGAAGATGTGGGCATTGTGGGCGCTGCCTGCCCAGCCAGCAAAGATGTGGGCAAAGTGCTTTTATTTAGTCTACAGAAGAAAAGAGGAGGATTTAATAGCAGCCTTAAACTACCTGAAGCAGGGTTTGAAAGATGATGGAACTAGATTGTTCTCAGTGGGCTAGAACAAGGAGCAACCATCTCAAGTTGCAGCAAAAGAAGTTTATGTTAGATATTAGGAATAATTTTCTCACTAGAAGGGTAGTAAAATACTGGAACAGATTACTCAGAGAGGTTGTGGAATCACTATCCTTGGAGGTTTTTAAGACCCAGCTAGACAAAGCTTTGTCTGTGATAGCCTATGTGAGGATGGTGCTGCTTTGAGCAGGGGTTTTGACTAGATGACCTCCTGAGGTCCCTTCCAACCCTAATCTTCTATGATTCTAAGCAGCTTTCATGGTTGATGTCACTCTTTAGGGTGATGGAGAATTATCTCTTACAGTTGTGTCCCTCGCACTGAGAGAGGGGCTATACAGCGCCCTCTGGTTCATTACTGACCTGGATTTACAGGAGGAGGAAGGGTCGGAAATGTAACAGTTTTAAGCAAAAGAAAGTTTATTTACTTACTCCCCTTGATGAGATGGCTAGAGGAGAGGGCAGGCATGTGTCTTGAGTTGCAGTTCAAGAGGTTACAAACGGGTGCACATCGCGAGATATGGTACAAAAATTGAAATGAGATGCTCCAGAGAACACGGGGAATTACGCTGGAGGGGGTCGTTCAGTGGGAGACACTGGGGTGATAGGCCCCGGGGCGTAACTTCAAGTCTGGCTCGAGGTACGGTGGAATGGTGGTCTCTCCGAACAAAGGACAGGGAGAGTTTTTATAATTTTCTTATCTGGTTTTACTCTGTGTCAGCCAATCATGACTACAAACGGCTGCTCAGGTTTCAACACAGGCTTTTCCCTCCTGTCAGCCCAGCCATCACGACTGGGGTGGGGGGGTGTTCTTTTCATTTGTGTGGTACTAAGCTTGTTTGGTCACAAGAGGGCGAGCGCAGCACATCAATCTGATCTTACAGTTTCAACTGAGTCAGCTAATTTGAGACTGCGCTATTAGTTACATTTTAGTTACTTTGGGCACTGGTATCTTTTTTTGACATCTACGTTGTCATGGTACCAGGCTTTATATTTAATTCAAGGTTAGTTTCTCATGAGTGGGGGTTTCGAGTGATCTGGATGGGGCACAGGCAAGGGTGTGCCTGCGGTACTGTTGCCAATTTGTACTTGACAGGTTGATGAACACCTTAGAGAAGGCAGAAGATTGGAGAGTATTGTAATAACCAAAAAGATATTTTGTGAAGTTTGGTGTAAAGATTAACTATATTTGTCACTGCACATTTTAAAAGAGGTTGGGCATTCCACACATTAGAGCAGGGGTGGGCAAAATGGTGGATCCAGCCAAAAGCCAGACTCCATCTCCCAGCAGCCACTGCCTACATGGGTGGGGCTGGTTTTCATGGAGACTCTAGCAGCAGCCACACTGTGATCGTGCAGGGCTGGGGCTTCAATGGAGCAATGACATCCTGGCCCCTTACAATTTCTGGACCATCACAGTTCCAAAACCACTCTTACTACTACCATACTAAAAAAATAACAGGTAGAACAATGCTGCATTTCCACTAAAAACAAAATGGAAAATATTCAGTTGATTCATTTATTAAAATGTATGCATCTCCTTACCTAAAAAAAGGTTCTGTGTTTGATCACATCAGCCGTAAAAGATATAACACTTAGATACTTTGTGTACATGCACATGTTCACTATACCTAAGGTTGTGTGTAGATGAAATGGGGGCCCTAAATTCAAGCGGTGGGTTTTTAAGCCTACCACTTCAATTTAGGGTGAAGTAACACCCCCATGTCATACACACACTTGTCATATCACCACAGGATATGGATGTGGGGTCCAGCCTCCTGAGGACATCCACTTGTTCTGCTGGTGCCAGAGTGGGCATCAGTCAGCAGACTTGGGTCAGGCTCCTGCCCATTATCTTTCCTGCCACATCTTTGATGATTTCTAATTGAGTCTGGGAGGGTGGTGGTTTTCCCAGACTCAAAGCTGGCTGACGCTTGTTCAGGTGGACGGTGTAAGCAGACAAAAAAAAAAAAATAAAGGAAATGGGAAAAATTAAGAAAAACAACCTCCAAGTCCTGACAGCGTCACCTCTGTTTCCTTCTTTGTTCTCTTACTGAGCCTCTCACTCATGACTACAGTGACTGAGCATTTTCTTCCTGCTCCTTTGTTAATTGCTGACATGCTTGCTTAATCTCACACCCACCACAGCCAATTAACACAGAGCCGAGGGTTTCTGCTCTCACATTCCCTCTCTTTTTTTTTCTTCTGAGCTTCTCTGATCTCTGAAGACCTAAAGTGTCTTTTGCCCTGTTCCTGGGGACTTCAGTCCTGGAGCAGATGGATGGTTCTTTCTGCTGCCACCTCTGCTCTCTCTCTCTCCTCTATGTCCTTCTCCCATCTCATTGCTGCCTGTTGCCGGAAATAGCTCTTGGCCCCAAAATTGTACCAATTCAGTGCACCTGACAAGTTGATAAAGCTTCATGAGAGCGAATCAGGAGATCCCTCCAGAGCACAGCAGAGCTGTGATGGTTGCACAGGTCCTTTCGTTTGGGACTCCCCGTGATCCGGATCCTCCTGACCTTCCCACAACACCCCGCACTTACCTGCCTCTCCAGTGGTGGGGAGGGGAGGGTGAGCTGCTGGTAGGTGGACCAGCCCCTGGGCTGCAGGGTGGGGCTGGTGCTTCCCTCCATGGCAGCAGCACCCCTCTCACATGGCACCTGCCCTCAAGTACCTGGCTCAGGTGGTCCAAGGGGGGCATCACAGCCATGGAGGGAAGCACCAGGCCCCCACATAGCTCTGGCAGGCATGCAGGCTCTCTAGGGGGAGGGAAATCATGCTCGCCACTTTTCTTGGGTGGAGTTTGCCTTCCAGAGCTGCTGCCAGGCTGCCTGAAGGGCTTCCTGTAGAGCCACAGAGCTGCATGGAACCCGATACTTTGCTACACAGCTGCAGGGGCAGCAAACTTAAACTCCTTGGAGGAGTTTTAGTTTGCTGTGCCCCAAGTCATTTAAGGACATTATGCCACTGAATTTCCTACAGCAGCTGGAATTAATGCACAATAGGCCACCAAGGTGTACAAACACTGACACCATTAGAGCAGTGCAAAAGCTTTTATCCTGCCTTAAAATCTCACGCACACACCCCCCTCATTTTGTCTATACACGGCCTAGTGTATCATCATGTGGCTTAAAGTAAGATTGTAGATTGGGTGTATGCTTGCCAGTGCTGACAGCTACACTAGGAATCCAATCCAAGTAAGATGGGGTGGGGGAAGGGCAGTCAGGGTCAGTGGTCTGTGGCAGGAAGGATTGGCAACATTGTGGAGAGAGGCTGGTGGATCCATGGGCTGGGGATTGTCCATCTGAGATGGAGGGATTGAAGGCCTAAAAATAGCCTGGTTAGGTTGAGGGAGTAGGAAAAGTACAGCCCTGGGGCTGGAATGACCAGTTGGGCTTTCCTAGCCCTGGGGCTGTGCTCTGAATATGTACAGAAATTTGGTAGATAGGTCTAAACCATTCCTGATCTAACTTAGTTCACTTCCCCAGATGAACTAAATTAGATTGGGAAATCCATCTTTTGCCCAGTCTAGCCTCCCCAAACTTCTGTGCAGATCAGTACCAAGATGGATGGACCTAACCCTAGTTTGGTTGATCAAAGTGTAACATCTGCACATACCCCTGATCCCAGGAAGGCAAATATCATTTGATCTGTCATGCAGATCTATAATGGTGAGATTTACATGCCTCTGAAAACACTGGAGTTAGTCACTAGGAAATATTAAGTCTAGGGATACACTCTTATCTGGTGCTCAGCTCAGGCATTTCCATTAATTCTGATCCTGAACGCCTAGTACCACTGCTGAGTTAGGTGTTTATCTCATTAGTATCTAGCTTTGCATAATGATCTAGTGCTTACACCACTTCCCCAGGAATTAGAAAACTTACATTCTAAGTCCTTCTCAGCCTGAGAGAATTAAAACTGCAACTGCCATTTCCTTAGCCACTAGTTGACTAATTAGACTTACTGGGAAGATCTATCTCCACCATACTTGTTGGAGCCGGGCCATTGTGCTTCTTAGAATACAAAAGATTCACACTTCTGAATGGGAGGAGACCTGGGTTCTGGTCCCTGGGTTATTTCTATTTATATTAGATTCTCCAATATAAATCATATAGTCTTGAGACCAGGGACCCAAACCCACAGACTCCTCTATTGCACATCTAAATCACTAGGCTAGGAGTAGCCAGTATCTGTGCCACTTGTAGCACATGAAGCTGCTGTGTGTGGCCCTGGGCACCTTCATTCCAATGCTCCAGTGTGCAAATTTTATCAGGTATACCTCTGGGGTGGGGTGGAGATCATTTAAGGAGGAGGGTGATACTTAACTTGTGGCACACGAGCCAAAAAATTTGGCTACTACAGCACTAGGGGAAGAGATATGCTCCCTGTTGTTGGTTCTTCCTTTGTTCCTATGATTCATTCATTCTTGTATATGAATAATTCAATAGCCCTAATTAGCATAATCTCTAATTTCTTGTTTAGGTACCTCTCCTCAGAAATATGGGTTTCACCTCAGGCTGAAGAAGACCAAGAACCTAGGCCTCCTAGATGAGTGCTCATCCCACTAGGTTAGTATGCAAAAGGCATGCATCTGTGTCATGGCTACCATCACAATACTTGAGCTGAACTGGTAAAGTCAATGAATGCCATAAATAGCTCCTGGTGGTGCTATTTATATTTCCCCTGGATCTGTCATGCAACAAAAATTACATCAGTGGTACCCCAAGATAATCTAAAGCCATACTGGGATTCTGAAAGGACATCTTTGGCAAGAGGGAGAAGGCAGTTCAGAAGGATGAGAGTAAGAATTTTCCAGGCAATGGAGAGGGAGGGCAATGCCTTGGTCATTCCCACAAACTGATTTGTCCCCTTTCTTGAAGATGGTCACAACGTTGGCGTTCTTTAAGTCAGGTGGAACTTCCTCATTAACCCGTATTTTGATGAAAAGCTCATGGAATTTTTACGCTAGCCCTGTTCCACCAGCTTTGGAGACCTCTGCAGGGATGCCATCTTGGCCTGGCACCGTATTGTTCTTGGTCTGAGTGATGGCACACCAGACTTCTTTGAAGGATGGGGGAATCAGCAAGAGGTTCTATTACTGGGTGCTGATGGATGGACTAACCCCAAGGCCTTTGACTCCATCAATTATGAAGCCTTATGGAAAGTGCTGGCTAGGTTTGGTTACCTACTGAAGTTCAGTGTACTCAGGCTACTTCATGATGGGATGACCATCACAGTCCTTTGCAACCCATTTGCCACCCATACTGTTGTCAAGCAGGGCTGCAACATTGTGCCAACTCCTTTCTTCCATCTATTTTGCTTATATTTTGATTCTCATCCATGACTGCCTTCCTCCCAGAATCGAGGTTGAGTATCGAATGGGCAGTCAGCTTTTCAACCTGCGGCACCTTCCCAGCAAAATAAAAGTTACCAAGATTGACATCACTGACCTTCAGTATGCTGACAACTGTGTTATCCTTGTGCACACTGAGACTGATCTTCAGTCCACACTTGACCTTTTCTTAGGTGCCTATCACAGCCTGGGACTCTCCCTTAATATGGGGAAGACCAAGGTGCTTCATCAGCCTGCCCCAGCATGAGCTTCCCCATTCCCCTCTCAAATTACAATTGGTAGAGAATCCATGGAAAACATTGAGCATTTCCCATCCCAGTCACTTCTGATGTAGAAATTGAACATAGGATCTGCTGTACCAGCGTATCTTTTGCTAACCATGATCTGCAGATGGAAACTAAGATCCTGGTCTACAATTTAATGGTTATCCGCTTGCTCTTCTATGGGTGTTGTCATGGAAAAACTTTGAGTATATGCTGCCAGCACAGAAGAGTTTTAAACTGGCATGCGCAGTTTGAAGCTGTGAGTGGAAATTTCCAAGGCTCACCCAGTCCTTGCCCCCTGGGTGACCTG
>NW_017728886.1:197988230-198000898 GCF_001723895.1 Crocodylus porosus | reverse complement strand
CACCTGTTCTTTCTCAATCCGCTCCGAGTCCCTATCTCCAGACTCTACGCCGCTAATCCCACCTGTCCGTATCTAATTGCCACCCCGGCCCACCGTGACCTTGGGGCCCGATCCTTCGGTTTTCCCCGACAGGTGTGAGACCTGAGTGACATCATCCTTGTATTGGCTGATGATGATGAGCTGAACTAAACCCTAATGATGCTAGTTAGGGATGAAGTCAGGAAGGCCAAAGTGCAATTGAAGTTGCAGCTAGCAAGGGACATGAAGAGTAACAAGAAGGGTTTCTACAAATATGTTAACAACAAGAGGAAGGTTAGAGAAAGCGTGAGTCCCTTACTGAGTGAGGGAGGCAGCGTAGTGACAGATGATGAGTAAAAGGCTGAAGTACTCAATGTCAGTTTTACCTTAGTCTTCACTGGCAAGACCAGCTCCCAGGCTACTGAACTGGACAGCACAGTTTGAGAAGAAGGTGAGTAGCCCTCAGTGATGAAATAACAGATTAGGGACTATTTAGAAAAGCTGGATGCATAGAAATCCATAGGGCCAGATGGGATGCACCCGAGGGTACTGAGGGAGTTGGCTGATGTGATTACAGAGCCACTGGGTGTTATCTTTGAAAATTTGGGGCAACTGGAGGAGGGTTCAGATGAGTGGAAAAGGGCAAATATAGTTTCCATCTGTAAGAAATGAAAGGAGGAGGATCCAGGGAACTACAGACCAGTCTGCTTCACCTCAATTCCTGAAAAAATCATAGACATGGTCCTCAAAGAATCCATTTCTAAGCACTTGGAGGAGGAGAAGGTGATTAAGAACAGTCAGCAGGGATTCACCAAGGGCAAATCATGCCTGACCAACCTAATTGCCTTCTATTATGAGATTACTGGCTCTGTGGATATGGACATAATATACCTTAACTTTAATAAGGGTTTTGATACTGTATCCCACAGCATTCTAGCAAGAAAGCTAAGAAAGTATGGTTTAGATGAATGGACTGTAAGGTGGTCAGAGAACTGCCTGGATTATTGGGCTCAATGGGGAGTAATCAATGATTCAGTATCTAGTTGGCAGCTGGTATCAAGTGGAGTGCCCCAGGGGTCGGTCTTGGGGCCAGTGTTGTTCAGTATCTTCATTAACAATGTGGAAGATGCAATGGATATCACCCTCAGCAAGTTTGTAGATGACACCAAGCTGGGGGGTGTAGTAGATGCACTGGAGAGTAGAGCTAGGATTCAGAGACACCTATAAAAATTGGAGGATTGGGCCAAAAGAAATCTCATGAGGTTCAATAAGGACAAGTGCAAAGTCCTGCACTTAGGATGGAAGAATCCCATGCACCACTACAGCCTGGGGACGAACTGGCTAAGCAGCAGCTCTAGAAAAAAGGGCATTACAGTGCACAGTAAGACGGATGAGCCAGCAGTATGCCCTTGTTGCAAAGAAGGCTAACAGCATACTGGGGTGCATTAGTAGCAGCATTGCCAGAAGATTGAGGGAAGTAATTATTCCACTCTACTGTGCACTGGTGAGGCCACATCTAAAGTACTGTGTTCAGTTTTGGGTTCCTCACTATGGAAAGGATGTGGACAAGTTGAAGAGAGTCCAGTGGACAGCAACAAAAATGGCTCTAGGGCTGGGGCACATGACTTCTGAGGAGAGGCTGAAAGAACTGGGTTTATTTAGTCTGCAGAAGAGAAGACTAGAGGGGATTTGATAGCAGCATTTAACTACCTGAAGGGTGGTTCCAAGGAGGATGTAGGTAGACTGTTCTCAGTGGTGATAGATGACAAAACAAGGAGCAATGGACTCAAGTTGCAGCAAGGGAGGTTTAGGTTGGATATTGAAAAAACTCTCTCACTAGGAAGGTGGTGAAGACTGGGACAGTTTACCCGGAGAGGTGGCAGAATCTCCATCATTGGAGGTTTTTAAGGCCTAGCTCAACAAAGCCTTGAATGGAATTATCTAGTTGGGGCTGGTCCTGCTTTGAGCAGGGGGTTGGATTAGATGACCTCCTGAGGTCCCTTCCAGCCCTAATTTTCTATGAATGCTCAGAACATGCCTCAGAAATTGGGTCTCAGGGAATTAATCCACCTTCTCAGCACCAAAATATTGGAAAAACATAAGAGAGGATTTAGGTACCTAGAAGATCAAAGTGGTTTGTTTCTGAGCATGCTCAGAAAACAAAGTCTTTGTATCTAGGGAACTTTCCAGCAAGCACAGAGGTGTTGAATGAATCTGGACACCTCCTGAGTTGTGTGGCTTGTAAAGCAGAGCCAACCTGAATTTTTGTTTGGAACTCAGGCATCTATACACATGCTCCAAGATGGAGGGGTGGGGGAGTGCTTTAATTAGAGCAGCTCTGAAAGCATCTCTAAAGCAACCACAGCATCACGTGTATTCAACATCCCAGACTTCAACATGACAGCAGGGTGTTTTAACTAAGACTCGTTCAACGAGCTTTAATCAGAGCACCCCTGCTGACATTTTTAAATCTGGGGATGCTGAATACATGTGATGCAGAGGCTGCTGGAGCAGGCTAATTAGCCTGCTTCAACAGCCTAGCAACAGACTCAATTGAGTCTCCTCTGATGCATGCTAATTAGCACATATCAGAGCAGAGGTCCATCACATGTATAGGTACCCTTAAATACTTAAAATCTAAGTCATGTGAAGGTATTATATGACCAAAGCAGCTCAGGCCCTTCATGTTCCTGTCCCAAGATGAACAAATAAAGGAACTGAACCAAAGAAAGAATGATGATAGGTAATTTTGAATGTAGGCAAGCATGAAAGAGGTGCGTTTTCCTCTTACTCTGTGGTTATGGAAAGAGGGAAGTATAAAAACTCCTTAATTGAAAAAGTAGCCCTCTCTGTGCTATCCTAAATTTTAAATCACTCATCATAGCTCATCCTGTGACGGCTCTAGGCAAATAGCAATTAAAGCACTAAGAAGAGCAGTGAGGAAAAGACAGTAACACAGCATAAAAATGAAGCACCCTCCACTACAAATGACAGCTTCACTAGGACTTAAACATTTGTTCTTTAGATGAACTTATAAAGCACTGCCAAGGGAAAAGATTTGTCATCGTTGTTGTAATGACTTTAAAGGGATATTCAAAATGCTATTTGTATTTTATAATGCTAACAGCTTCTCTTAAGCATGAAGCTGTAAAGTACATGTATTTCTTGGAGAAGAGACATGAGCTCATCTTTGGTTAGCCAAAACAGAAATGGGGGGATTTAAATTAAATTTAAGAATCTTGATATTTATCCATTTGCGTGCTTCAGAAGGTCCTTGAATGCTTTTTCAGGTAACTAACTGACAGACTTTGGTTTCAGAGGGCTCATTTGAGATTATTTGCATTGCACATTTATAGACTTCTTAAATTATCCATTATATATTAAATAGGATTCATCAGTTCTTACTTGAAATTGTTGTCCACACTTTTGCATTTACTCATTTTTTTCCACAGTGACAAGTATACTCACTTTGTTGGTTATTCTATTCACTTCAAGATTTCCTGAGCAATGAGTATCCAGGTCTTCCTTTGGCTTCTGCCTGAGTTGAATGGAAAATATTAAAAACATGAAATAGTTCAAAACCAGATATTGTCAGGGGGAAAAAAAGCTGCTTTCTGACTGTTCCCTTTCTTCTGACTCATTGAAAATAGGAGTGCTATTTAAACTTTCTGCAAGTGTCCTCCATATTTTAGAAGAGTTTCAGTCAGGGCTTTTGACTGCTCTATACTTTCATGAATGGTATTTTCTTAATTCATCCTGCTTGTGTGTTCTTCATTAAATCACTCAGACCTAGACACCCACTGCATATACTCATTCAGTAGCTTGAATTCTAAAGCTTCTTGTAAAAGCCTCTTAAAGGTACAGCTCTCTGCAGAAGGCAGCAGATCAGGAGCAACTACCTGGGTTGGCTCAAGGTAGTTACTGATTTAAGAATGAGGAAAGAAAATACTTGTATGTGCTTCCTTCACTATCGTGCTTAAACCATGAGTAGACATATTTTATCACCAAGTTTACTGTGTTATGTTTTGCTATGTAGACATTAAATAAGCAAAAACAACAACAAAAAATTATAAAACACATGTAAGAGACAGATGCTAAAAATAGAAGAACCTTTGATGTCAATAAACCTATTTATAAACAAACCAAGATAGATAAATTTTAAGACCGATAATAAATCAAATAAGGCATCCTATAATATAGTCCACCTCTCAATGTTGCTTGGGCATGGATGGATCCTTAGAGGAAGCAAATTCCACAGGAAAAGAAAGACTTCACATGTTAATGGGTCCCTGAAAATGTTATTGGTAGAAACTTACAGAAAGAGCTTACTCAATGATTTTCACTGTCATACTAGTAGAAGACCTTTTCTCATACATGGTAACTGTGTCCTACACCTACACTTTTGGGACTGGAAGTTAATGAAAAGATTTAGGCAAAGATATTGTTTATTCACAGCAGCTTTCCCCACTTACACAGTAGACAATTCCATACAGGAACTTTCAGCTTGCTTCAAAAGATTTCCTAAAGACAGATATTTATCCATCTGGTAGTGATAGAGAAGCAGATGACCACTGCAAGGTGCTCAATGGACACAGCCTTTTGGCCACCTGAAGACAAACTTGCTGCAAGCCACAAATTCAGGACTGCAAAAACTCAAAAGTTGTGACACCATTTGTTAAAAGATTTTGCATTGTTCTAGTCACCTTCAATAAACATGATACTACCCATTCTCTTATGTTATGTAGGTTACTAATTAGATATTATAAGACTTTCCTGGTATTTCCTATTTTGGATCAGGCTATGAAACCAGATCTACAGAAGAACTTAAGCATCCCAAATTTCTGCCAATCATGTTTCCTATGAGCCAAAATTTCTGTTAGTAAGCGTGCTCAGAAGTGCAACCATTATAGCAGGGCAAAACAACTAGGTGGCTATTTCACAACTAAGCCCCTCAGGGATCCACAAATTAAGTGTCTCTTCATCCATCTCCTCTGAGGGGGCCTGATACAGTATTCATGCTTTGAGGACACCCAATACATGCTTACAGCACTGAGTTCAGCACAAAATATGGCAACCACAAACACCCTCATTTGAAAACAAAGCAGGTGAGGGTGGAAGTGCCCATCATTTATATAATTGCCTAGTCATTACAGTACCTTCCCAAAAACTGGAGACTTAATTGAAATAAAATGCCTGCACCTGTGGAGTTTCAAATCCACATCTCTCACCTGTGAAGAGAGTTCCCTAATTATTGGGCTAGGCTAGCAGAAAGCACATTACATCTGTCCTGTTGAAGTCATGTAAGAGTAAATTGTGAATATGTGTAGTCCAGTGATTAGGATACTCTCATGAATGTATGGCTGGGATGTGATATTCTAGGTTCCAGTCCCAGATCCCAAAACCATTTATACATGGTTACACTAACCAACTACTAGGTAAAATGTATAGGTATCTGATTCTGATAACCAACAACTACCTGGTTTGGCACAGGAAACAAAGAAAGATATACTTTGCCAATTGTACAATGATGCAATAAGTTATAGGCCACAGATAATCACTTTTTTCCCTGAAGCATGTGCTTTAATTGATCATGTCATTAGCTTGCTGTAGCAAGGTCCTTATGTATGTTATTTATGGTAATGCAACTATCACTAAAATCCAGACACTGTGGGCCTGAATTCCTTGTGCCTTATGTTTCTGTAAACGGGGGGGGGGGCAGGGTGGAGAAACTAACTGTATGGAAGTCAATGGAGTTCTTCTCCATTAAGTTCTACCACTGTATGATGCACATGAATAAGCAGAGGTTCAGGCCCTACATCTGTCAAATACTGTTACAGTTATGCAGTCAGCTATTGTTATCAAGAGAGATCTATCCATGGAGAAAGGATGCAAATGTATCCTCTGCACTGTGTACTATATGTTTTACCATAATCTCTAATAGGCAGAGAGTGTCAAAAGGCATTAAAGTGTTGCCATGTCACTAGGGAACCCCAGCTTCATCCCTTTCTTGTTTCCACAGTTCCTGTCCATCTAGCTGGGTTAGTGGCATATAAATAATGCCACTGGAGCATCGCTCTTAAATTGGGATGAATGCAGTTTTTCAACCAGATTAGTCCAATGTTGTGTGAAGAACTGCTATAGAACACCCCTCTCTCATGCTGAGACGGTATCTACTCAAGAAGAGGAAAAACTGCAAAAAGATATGAGATGTGAAAAATCTATTTTGAGAATGACACAAGACTCTTTTACAGGCAAATACATTATGTATATTGTCCTGGATTCACCCCAAAAACTGAGTTGTGTTTGAAGTTCACAGTGTGGCATGCATGGATAGGTCTCTCAAATTAGATTTTTTCCTGTGGTGCTTGGTCTCTATTTGTAGCTAGTATTAAGCTGTGTTCCATTTTATCATTTTTATATCTGCATGTATTATAATATTTGATATAAAATGCAGTTCTGTAGTGCTATGATGGAACTGGAAGATAATCGAGTAAGGTACCTTAACACACACCCAAGGGATATCCAATTGGTATACCTCTTGGGCCAAACAGAAAAGTGAGCATGTGTGGCTGAAAAACACCAGCTGCTATCACTGCAAATGGTCTATCAGGTGGGGTAGTTAGCTATTCTCACCCCCAAGAGGAACTCAAGTATAGACCAGATAGGGTGAAGATGGGTGTTCATGAAACAGTAGCAGTTCCCATTCACAGAATTCATGGGAATTCCCATTCCTTTCCCATGTTTGCTCCTTGTACGGATTGAAATAATAGCTAAGTAAATTGGCACAAAGCTTTTGTATAAAACAGGTGAGTGAAACAAGGGTGGAAGCACTTCTTAAAGTCACCAGGTAAAGAGGGGAAGCTCATCTGCATCATAGCCTCTCTCTCTATAAAGTACAGGGAGATGGGAAAGGTTTAAAAGGATGTTCCTTAGAACACAGATGGATTCAGCAAATCCCTAAGGAAAAAGAGACATATTCTGGCCAGAGCTTCTGAGCTGATAAAGAGACTAGAAGCTCTTGAACTTGGGGAATCCATCGAGGGCTCAGCAGGAACAATCTGAAGAAGACTGAGGTGGAAGGATGCTAGCCAAGAGAAGCCATCTGCAGGGAAATTGCTGGCCACAAGGGTTACTTTGGAGCTGTTTCTGGTTACAGAAGCAGGGTGAGAACTTGTATTTTTCCCCTTTTATGTTTTCTCTTATCTGTCTCTCACAACTACAGCTGCTTTAGTTTGTATGTTTTATTCATTTATAATTACTTCTATTTCCTGTTTTGCCTTGCTGATTGTCTGAGCCAAACATGATCCCAAAGCAGTTGGTGCTTCCGGTATTCCTCTTCTTCAGAAGAAGAATCTGTTTTCTTTCTTTTAAGCCCAGACTGTCATGAGGGAAACTATGGTTGGCTAGAGATGAGACATCACTCTAGGAGAAAGTTCTGGTTTATCCCCTAAGACATGCAACAGAACATAAGGGAGAAACTTCAGCCCCAGGCTCACCCCAACATCTTATCAGCCCAAGATTTTGTCACATATATACATGTAAACAATTGTGTACATCTTTGTATTTTTGATTTGCCTCTCTTTTTTGTGATGATGTGAATTCTTGTGGGTACCAATAAGAATTATAACAATTTACTCTACACTTCACTGGGATAATGGGTGGAACTGAGAAGGGGGCATGCCAGTAGTTTACCATTGGGGTAGCTGAGGAAATAACTGTTCCCACAACCTCATTACAGAAACTGAGGCTTTGTCTTTACTAAGAAAAAGACTTCGCTAGGGGTAAAAAAAAAAAACATTTACTTCACTTAAGTATGTAATTCCAGGTAAAATCCTAGTGCAGACATGGCAACCTGAATTTCAGAAGTGATTTAGCATTCAAGCCCCTAGTCTCCATCAGAGGTGTAGTTCATCAGGATACTTCCTCTCCTTCCTCTCCATGTACTTTCTCTGGCTTTAGCAGTGAGCAGATCGCAGGAGCATCAGCTGAAATTCTGAGAGACGCTCGTAGGGAATGTCACTTATTTTTCTTGTTGCAGACACCTGTGTTGCACACCCCAAAACCCTTCTGTTTTCAGCACCACAGGTATACGGTTACACCTTCCCAAACTTACAGCATATTCCAGCCTCCATGGCTCCACAGGTCTACTTGACCCAGAGTACCCTTCTCTCATTGATGCACATGCTGCTGCTGCTGCTTGCCACTGAGACTGGAGGCAGAAAGTGCAAAGGAAGCAGGAGACTGTGGCACCTCCACCCCTTAGGCAAGTCCTGAGGCTTGTGGTTTCATTGATAACCTATCCTTATGCTGCAGTTCTCCATAATTTATCAGCTTAAGTTAAAGACTATGTCAAACTACAAGCTCCTTGTCTTCTCTAGGATTTCACCTGGAGTGAGATAATCCGAGTTAAAAGTACATGTATTTTTCCAAGTAAAAACAAGACATGTATGCTAAGATATCAGTAATACCTTACCTTCAAGGCTATAAAACTTTAACTCCATGAAGAAAGGCAAAGGAAGAAAGCTGCCTCTTTGGGACACTGTAGCAGTGCCTAGAGTGAGATTTCTGCCAAAGAGGGTTCTGTGTGCCATTTCTAATCATCCCTGCAATAGAAAACAAACCATAGGTATTTCCCCCCCTAAAAAAAAACATAATGTGGTTCTGTATCACTAGTTTCTGCTCAAATCAGCAACTAAAGCCCCCAAAATAACACTCAGAAGAGATGAAACATTAGTTTTACCTACAGAATAGATTTCCAAGGAGAGGAGAGAAGTTGAGAACTAGAATTCCTGTCAGACTGAGAAAAACCAAGTAACTGAATTATTGGCAGAAATCATAAGGGGCCAGATGGAATTAGAGCAGAACCTAAATCAAGATCTGGAAGATTTTCGGAAGCAATTAAAATAGAATCTGGAAGTTTCTCGGGTTAGGCCTATACTATTAAGTTTCACTTCTTCTTGGGGACTCTACATCAGTATAACTATAGTAGCAGAGTCTATGTGGCACAGACAAGAGTTTAAATGGCCTAAAGCAAGATCTGGAAAATTCTTGGGGGAAAAAAAATGATCTAATGCAGAAACCAAGTCTCGTCATCTAGAAATTAAATCTTTGCTGGATCAGCAAGACTGAGTGTCCAGACAGATGTTGAAACTATAGAATGCCTCATCCAAGCTGGCAAAGAAGATCAAAGTTGGCCAACTAACTGCTGTAAATCAAAAGTTATTCTGAAAAATAACAGAAAGCTCTGGCAATTTTTTAACTTGCTAATAAGTGATATATATTTTCTTTTCAAATATAATCTGGCCAACATAGAAGGGCACTTTTCTTGTGCAAAAGTAAAGATTTATTAATCTCTGAATGGTTTAAGTAATGAATATCACATAAAGAATACAAATTAACAAGCTATCACTGAATTACCTTCTTGATATGTAGGTTAATGTAGGTCAGAAAATTAGGTAGTCTGACAATTCTTAAATGATTGTGGTTCAAATTTTCAAGTTACTAGTATAATCCAGGTACACCCAAGGATGTGCCCTGTCTTCAATCAGATGGGGTGGGCAGGTGGGAGGGGATGCTGTGGGAGGGATGCCGGGATTTATGGTGGATCCCTCTTTCCTCTATAGAGTTAGCCCAGGCCAAGGTGCTTAACTATATACAATTTATTGAGTTGCAAAACATGTATATTTAAAACTCGTTAAAATATATAAAAATATATAAATATAAAAGTTCATCAACACGAGAAAGTCTGCCCTAGGGAGGCATTCTGATAAGAACCCATACTCCAGACCCAGAAGAAGAGTGGATCCAGGGACAGTCAACCAAGTAAGTCTATACCACAAGTGGGTTAACCAATAAAGTCACCTTTAAAGAACCCATTATACAAAATTAACATATCCAACTGTATATAACACATTCATGACCATAACCAAACCAACAATAACAATACATACAAAATACAAAGCGTAACTGTACAAGATTCAAGTGCGCCTTATCTGCGTTCCAGTCAGCTTGGTCTCTCAAGTGAGCCAGGGTCTTTGTCTCCTATGCAACCTTGGGTGTCCCACAAAACCCTTCTCAGTGTGTGTTTGGGGTACCTTCCCTTTTACCCTGTGGAGCAGGTGGGGGGCCTTCTCCCCACCCACTCCTCTCAGGGTTCCTTGCCCAGGCGGACCTACCCTGCAAGACCTGAGTCCCCGGTAACTCACACTCCATCTACTGGATCTGTCACTCTGGCCTCAAGGTCCCCCACACAATCTCAGGCCTCCTGGAGTCATCAGCCTTGAGCTGGGGCCCTTCTCCTCAGGCCCTGTGCCCTGCTCGGGGCACCCAGGGAGCTCCTATGGGAACCGAGCCCTTGCTGGCTCAGGTTCCCCTGCCTTATACTATGGGGTCTTTCCCCTTCTCAGACCCTGATCTGGGCACCAGGGCTCTTTTAGTTTGTTGGCTGAGCCACACTGAGGGCCTTCAGCTACCCAGCCTTAAGCCAGGGGCTAACTTGAGCAGCCTTAACCTGTTCTCAAGGTCAGCTCTCTGTGCGCCCATCTGAGCACCATGTGGGACCTGAGCAGGCTCGAGCTGCTCTCCATGCACTGATCCACACACCATCCCACCTGTCCACTTGTTGGGTTTGGAGGCTCAAGCCGCCTCGAGGGGCTCCCAGAGCCTGGAGCGCCATGTGCTGATCTGCACACTGTCAAGGCTCAGGCAAGGTCCCACTGAAGGTCTTCCCTCTCTCCACTCTGTCCCTCACTGCATCTGCCTCATGTGGCTAATGCCACTCTTTTTATTCTCTCAGGGGGCTCCACCCCCTGAAATTCAGTGGACCTGTAGTTTGCAGGTCCCAGTTAGATCTGGGCGCTCCTCACGCCCTCCCTTTGGGAAAGGGGTGGCACCAGCTACTCTCAGCTCTTCCCTGATTGGTAAATGGGCTCCACCAATCAGAATTAAGAATTCTCAAACCCAGAATGCAGTGGGGGCTCCAGTAGGTAAGTTTGCCCCACTAGTCACCTTAGGAATCTAAGTCCTTTCTTCAAATAGGAACACCAGTTGTTTAGATACTTTTTAAAATGTTCTTCTATACTTAGATGTGTGCATGAGAAAAGAATGGCTGTTTAAAAGAATCAGTAACCTCCAGTGCAGGGGTTGGCAACCCATGGCCTGCAGATCCAAGGTGCTCTGTGGCATTACAGCAGTGGGGCTTTGTCTGCACTGTGATTAGGCAGCAGAGAGAAGCAGCAGTAGCAAGCAGTGCAACAGTGGTGGGATGACCACCTTGGAAACAGACTGCTTTTGGAGCTATGCTCTGTTAAAGTGGCCCCTTGCTCCAAAATGTTACCGACCTTGCTATGAGTGTACTAACAGCAAATTCAGTCAGAAGAAAGAAGACCTTCAAACTCTTCCAGTTCCTCTTCCTCTTCCTCTCAACCCCCGCCAGCTTTTTGAGGTTCTAGCCAGCAGAAACTTCAGCAAAACCTCTCTGACAACACACCACCAGTCCTCAGACAATAGAGAGGAGTGCCTAACATCAATAAAACAATCCGTTTGATTCCCCCAGCACATACACAACACTCCTGGCTGTACTTATAGTGATAAGCAAGAAGTTATGTGTATTGTTGTGCAGACTCATTCCTCCAGATAAAACCTCTTTTGCTCCATAAGTTTTTCAAGACATAAAACAAACAATAAAACACAATGAAATGTGTTCAGACCAGGCTATAGGAAACCAAATAACAGAGGATCATCATCATCACTATCACGAGAAAGAAAAGACATGACTAGACTAGACTTGTTTTTTCTTAGTTCTATAGAGGGAAAAATAGCTTGACCTAGGATGTTCTGAGGGCTGTCACACTGAAACAACATCCTAATTGCCCAAAGCCTGAGATTAAGCAAACCATAATCAGCATTTTGTCATCTGAGAAGTAAAGAAAACCACCACCCCCACAGTAACAGCTACGGCATATTAAAGGTTTTCAGGTGTAAATATTGAGATTCCAAGCAGAAAGACAGTTACAGAGGCAAAAATACTGGGTCTGATTTCCTTTTAGATGACTCATCTTACTTTCTATTAGCAAGAGAAGACTGAAACATACTACATGTCACACAAGGCAACCTGTTGCACATACTTCAAGTAGATAAATGAAACTATTAAGCTTTCCAATCAAAATTCTTCACATTTTTAATGAAACAAAATAGAATAACCTAACATGACAGAAATATTAGATATGAAAATGCTATGTGGTCCCATTGCCTTTATATAAAAATTGCACATCACACCAAAATAGAAGCAAACAAAAGAAACCCCCAAAGGATAGGACATAGTTGCTATTCTTACCATGCTGATTCAAGAGCAGTAGATATTTTTATTCACAAAACCATAACTCTCCAATAATCAATTAATATATTTTGGCAGAGTATCAAGCATAATGTAAACATGTACAAATCTTGCAACTCCTAAACACATAAATCAGCAAGTTGTTGCTTCTGGAAGTAGAAGTCTGGTCCCCTGGTCTAGTATTTCTGTTGACTTCATAGTTTCATAGTTAGTAGGGTTGGAAGGGTTGGAAGCAGATCATCAAGTCCGACCCCCTGCCATGGCAGGAAAGAGTACTGGGGTCAAACGACCCCAGCAAGGTGATTGTCTAGCCTTG
>NW_017728886.1:197969006-197987481 GCF_001723895.1 Crocodylus porosus | reverse complement strand
TGCCCACATCCCCCCACATCTTAGTGTCATCAGCAAATTTGAATAGGGTGCTTTTTACCCCTTCATCCAAGTCACTGATGAAGATGTTGAACAGCGCGGGCCCAAGGACTGAACCCTGTGGAATCCCACTGCCCACATCCCTCCAGGTCAAAAATGACCCATACACTACCACTCTCTGGGTGCAGCCCTCCAGCCAGTTGGTGACCCAATTGACTGTGTAAGTGTCGACACCACAGTCCCCCAGTTTTTTAATGAGAATGGGGTGAGAGACAGTGTCGAAGGCCTTTCGAAAGTCCAGGAAGACTATGTCCACCGCTACCCCTGCATCTAAGGATTTGGTGACCTGGTCGTAGAAGGCCATCAGGTTGGTTTGACAGGACCTGCCTCTATTGAACCTGTGTTGGTTGCCCCTAAGCATGATCTCCCCTGCTGGCCCCTCGTGGACATGTGCCAGAATAATTCTGTCAAAAAGCTTACCCAGGATTGAGGTAAGACTAACTGACCTATAGTTCCCCGGGTCCTCCTTCCCCGCTTTTTTGAAGATGGGAACCACACTGGCCCTCTTCCAGGCCTCTGGCATCACACCAGAGCACCACGAGTGCTCATAAAGCCGTGCCAGGGGTCCCGCAATGACCTCAGCTAATTCCCTCAGCACTCTGGGGTGGAGATCATCCGGACCAGCTGATTTAAATATATCCAGTCCCTCCAGAAGTTCCCTGACTAGATCCTCCCTGACCGTTGGCCTAGGTGCGCGTCCCCTGGGGCCTGAGGGGGACACAGTGGGCATGCTGATCTGGTCCCTGCTCAGGAAAATGGAGGCAAAGAAATCATTAAATAGGTTAGCTTTGTTGTCTGGTGTGATGACCAAATTTCCTGCAGGGGCCCCACATTACCTGGTACCTTCTTTTTGCCCCCTACATATTTTAAAAAGGACTTCTTGTTGTCCTTGATCCGGGAAGCTAGTCTCAGTTCTATCTCTGCCTTGGCTTTCCTGACTGCCCCCCTGCATTCCCAAACTACCACAGTATAGTCCTCTCTGGTGGTGGCCCCTCCCTTCCATTGGGTGTTTGCCTCCCTTTTAGCTAGATGACATTCCAGGATGCTTTTGGTGAGCCATGGGAGTTTTTGAGCCCTCCTGCTCCCTTTGATCCATGTTGGGATTACCTCCCTTTGGGCTTGGAGGATCATTTCCTTAAGGAGCAGCCACCCTTCTTGGACACCTGGTTCCCCTCCCCTCTGGGATCTCAGTGCTTCCCCAACTATTCTCCTTAGCTCATTGAAGTCCACCCTCCTGAAATCTAGGGCTGCTGCCTTGCTGCAGGCTTTTGCCACCTTGCGCTGGATGGTGAATTCCAGCAGGCGATGATCACTGTCGTCCAGGTGGTCCAGCACCCGCAGCCCCCTCACCAGGTTGTCACCCATGGCCAGCACCAGGTCCAACAAGGCATCTCCCCTGGTGGAGCTGTGCACCTCCTGGGTTAGATGGAGGTCCTGCATTTTGGCTAGGAACCTCCGTGAGCGGTCAGACCTGGCTGACTGCTCTTCCCAGCAGATGTCTGGAAAGTTCAGGTCTTACCCTCCTGCTAGCTGACACCAACCCAGACATAGTGTCTTCAAATACCTTCAAGTCTAGCTCTAAAATCTAAACAAATTCACAGGAAAAAATCATCTCCAGAACAGGACTTTTAGGAAATATTTATGTACCACAAAAAGCAAAAAAAAAAAAAAAAGATTATGAGCTATTAACTCACTTAATTTGTGGTTTGCATTTCTAAAATAGTATTTCAACTTTGTGGGGGTTGAGGGGGAAGCAGCACAAATCATTGTCAGTAAACTTGCTGTCTCACTGGGCGCATCTACATGAGATGCTTCATCGCCATAGCAGCAAGCTACAGTGAAGTAGCTCATTTTTATGGCAACGTAGCATCAGCAGGCACAAACCGTGATGCTGCCACTGCTGCACGGTAGCAACGAGCTACTGCTCAGCAGCTTGTTGCTACCATGCAGTAGGGCTGGGAACAACCCATGTGGCATCAAGACTGCACAGTAACTGGGACTTGCTTTAGCAAATACTAAATGACTGTGCAGTAAGGCAATATGTAGACACACCCAATGTCTCCCAAATTTATTTTGTAGATGATTTAGCTATAGAAGGACTGTAGACTTAGGATTAACACCATCATTTTATTTTTATATTCTCAGAGTTAATAAAAGTTCATTAAAAAACTCAGGCTTTTTTTAAAACCTACAGTAACCAATTTTAATTGGAGGATGAAATACATACTGAATAAAAATAAAACTTTGTTGTTTTTTAAAGTGTTGTCTAAAATTCCACAGGCAGTTCATCATCAGGCTTATTTGGATGTGGGTTTTTAATTCTGTCTTCAGCTTTCTGACAGGTAGATCATCCCCAGGTACTTAGAAAATAATGCCTTGAAAAACTTTTAACACAGTGAAAGAACTAGACCTGACAGGCACCTGATGACACAGCAGAGCCAGAAGCAGAAAGCTTAACTATTTCTCTTTTTTACACCAGGGATAGACTTCTCTCTCATCTTTTAAAACACACCAACTGGCAATTCAAGAACATAAAATCCCTCATTGCTTCCACGTCACTTCAAGCAGCCTCATCTCATACACTATATAGCAGTAGTTTAAAAGCTGACAGACAGGAAAAGCTGAGTATTGAAATATTCTAGAGAGATGAAAATAAAATATTGATTGCAAGATATTTGTAATTGTGAGATACAGTGGTCATGCTTATGTTGGTGTTTATGTAAGTACTGAAGATTAAAGAAAACTCTCATTTAAATAAGACAAAATATTTTTACAAACTGGGCACTTCTACATGAGACATTTACTGTGCAGTTGACCAATTAACTATGCAGTAAACAACTCAGCATCTACACATGTATCCCTATTAGGATGCACAAAACAAATAAACTCTGCTTCAGGGTAGGACTTGTAAGTATAAGTCCCACCCTGCTGTGGAGTTTTTTTGTGCCCAGCAGCACACATGTAGATGCCGACCTGGCTGCCTGGGGTACAAGGGTATTTCAGTGAAGGAGGTTGCCAGCTAGCCTCATACCACAGCCAGCCCCTCTGCAGCACATTGAGCCCAGTTGGAGCATCCCACAGCTGGCAGGCTGATCCTCCAGGGTCCCCTGCTAGTCTGGGTTGCTGGAACACATGTACAATCCAGGTAATGTTTTCCTGCTGCTGAATGAAGACAGTGCATTGTATGGGAATGTAAGTTTTCCTTGTGCATTGGAATTAGTATGTGAAAATATGTGACAGAAAGAAAGACAAAAATGGATTTTGAAATTTCATGCTGGGGTTCACTTTGATGCTCTTAACAGCAGAAGTAAAAATTAAAGTTTTTATTATAAAACAATTTATCAATTAATTGTGTTTCTGTGTTCTGCTGTTTTCCGTACCAAGAACTGCTCCAATTAACTCTGAATTCAATAAGCTATCTGAATAAGGTACTGCAAAAAAAGCGAAACAACAACAACAAAACAAATTTAAACCCCAACCCCCCACACCCACACATGCACACACTAAACATGCATATTTTAGCCACACTTCAAATTATGTAAGAGGCAAGAATTCTTTATGGATTATATTTTTTACTAAACCAACTGCATATTTTGGATAAAGTTAGATAACCTTTTGAATGCAAGGTATTATTCATCAAGTCTTCACCAGGAACCTCATAAAGAATATCTTGTATTCTAAAATTTGTCTAACTAGTCTAACAATGCAATGCAGTTTTTTCTAATAAAAGGTGTTACCCATAAACATCCTTGCCTCTCATAATTCCTGAACCATCCTGGCTATCAGTTAGACACTAGCACCATATATAAATAAGGGAGCCAGCTTATGTCAATCCTTTACATGCTATCAGGAATTTCTTTTTGACTTGACTAAGCAGAACTAAAATAGCTGCTCATTTCTATGCAGACTGTTATATATAAACTTTGATATTTGCATCAAGAAGTCCTGAAATGCTGATTTTTCCCAAAGCTTTCAGTCTCTTCTGTAGCAGCCAAAGTCTGATCCCCTTGTAGCAGTTTGTGTTTTATGACATTAAATCCATTTATTTTCCTTCCTTCTTTCTCCATACCTTTAAGTCATCTTCAGGTTTCTTTTTTTTCTGATAATCCAGATGTGAGTTTTAACAAACAGGGTTTTCAGGTCATCATAAGCTACAGAAATGTGCTTTCTAAAAGCAACTGTTGGGAAGTTGTGAAGAAACTGAATGAGGAATGATTTCCTGAGAGGCATACTAAATCAGGTGAGTTAGAGAATGCAGGTAGCAAGATGGACGATAAAAAGGAAGGGCAAAAACACTGAACAGTAAGGATGTAAATTGAAGGCAAGAAGCCTAGGGGAAGACCACAAAGAAGATGGAACGATGAAATGCACAAAGTAGTTATTAGCGGTGATTCCTGTAGGGAAATTACAGGCAAAGGATAGCTAAAATATAGGTAGAGATGCTGAAACCAGTGATCAAGGATGATAGTGATGAACTTGTGTAGTATTATCAACATCAGTCTCATAAGAATTGGTGTAGCTCTTCTAATATGTGTGGCTTTTCCTTATACAGAACTATAGGGGCATTTCAAGCCACTGTCCTACTGCTTCATCACAAATAGTATGGAAATTTTTCATGCTGTGTTAATTATGTATAGCTTGGCCTGAATGATTAATCATAATGAGCATCACCTCAAAATGCAAATTAAAAAGTTTGAGTTTTCACCTTTAGGAAACTTCAGCTTTAACTAAAACTCCTTTCTCTCAATATTCTCATCATGTAGTCTTTTCATTAGTGTTTTATTCTTTTCCTCTACTTTCAAATCCTGCACATTACCAAAGAATACCAAACAACTTTTGGGGGGGGGAGGAGGGGGAGGGACAAAAAAAATGAGGTTGTTATCTGTCAATGACACAACACAAGTATTCATTTCCAGTACTCACAGAACAGTGAAAGACAAAGAACCTTTACTAAAAACTTTCTACTTCAACTTTGCAATGTGAGGAAGGACCTTGAAGAATGACCTAACCCTTTCTGAGTTATAGAAGCCTCTTCTAAGGGTGACAAGAAGAATTGTCTAGCCTGTTCTGTCTCACAGTGGAAGTTAGCAGAAAGGAAGCCAATTACTGCCTTGGTAGATTTTGTGGATCACAAATCTCTTCAACTTTTCTTGTTTTAAAAAAAAAAATAGACCTTATCTTGCAGGTTCTTTACCTCTCATTACAAGTATAACTATGCATTATTTTAATATCAAAATATTTTGGCTAGGGACAGAATTTACATATAAACCAGTTTAAGTGATCAGAAACTGGCTTAACCAGTAACAGAATAGAAGTTCAGTGCACACTAACTAGTTTCAAAATGGCTGAAACTGGTTTAAGATAAACCTGGATGAATGTAGTATCAGACTTAAGTGATTTAGGTCAAACTGGTTTACAAAACTTCTGTCCCAGACCCCTAACTGTTGTATCACAGCCTCCAGCATCTCAGCATTTTGCAGCCCTGGGCTGGGCTGTCTTCTCCAGAGAGGAGGGCTGGCCCTGCCCTTCTTCTCCCTAGCTGGAGCAGTGAGGGCTGGCTCACTGCCTGCCCCCCTCTCCCACCAAGGCAAACCTCTGCTGGGGTCTGGGTCCAGGGAGGGGCGTTAAAATTCCCTGCCCCTCAAGTACAGAGCTGCCCTGCCCTGCTTACTTAGTGCTGGCTGCAACTATGGACTACAAATCCCAGAGGCACCTGAAAGCAGAAAGAGGAAGTAATGAGCAACCCTGCAGAGTCCTGTGACTGTGATTGTGGACTAAAAATCCCAGAGACCTCGGAAGCAGCATGAAGAGAAAGAGAGCACATAGCCAAGCACTAGCTCCCTCTGGCTTCTAGCTTTAGCCACTGCAGTTATGTGGATGCATTTCCTGAATCAAAAGTGCATGTCTCTTCATTTGCTTATTGATATAATCTTTGCAGCTTAGACTAACCTGCAAAGACTGCATCAATTCTGCCTCAGGTTTTTTGACTGTCTGTACTCAGATTTAATGTGATAATGTTAGCTGAGCTATGTAAAAACAGTACATTATTATTATTTATTTATAGCCCTCATATTTTCCCTTTATTTCTTTGTTTCTACAAATCAATTAACCTGGCTTCCTACTTCCAACTCCTACTTATGAATACTTAGTGAGACATATCATTTTATCACATACTCATCATACTGTTGATGGCCATACATTTAAGTGGTTAGTTTTTACACTGTAAAACTTGCATTTTGACAGCAGCACATTCTCATCTGTGATGATTGTATAGTCTAATTTATTTCTTCCTATTATAGTGCAGGAAATGAAGTTAATTAATAAAGGCAACAAAATATAGTTACTTTGGAATATAAACTATTTTAATAACAAACTGACCTAAAAAGTAGTGTAACTTTTTGTCTTTATTTTGTCCAACAGTCAAAAATACTATCACTTTTATAGATTACTCCTACAACTTTCCCACACTTTTCTTAAGGTATAAACATTTTGTATTTCAAAAGTCTACCAATCTTAATTTTAGGATTGTGTCCAGAGCAGCTGCAAAGCTACCATTTAGAACTCCTATCATGAGGCAAACCACCTTTCTGGGGGAGTCTTAATAAGTTCCTCAATCCCTACCTCACCCCTCAGTAGCTGACATTAACCTTTCCTTTACTGTTGATAATTCAATATATGCATCCAAAAATAAGCAAGGCCTGTGAATTCTGAGGGTCTCAAAAGTCCAGTTTTACAAGTTGCAAAATAGTGAAAACTATCAGTAGTTACTCAATATAAATAATCCCCTACCATTATGTACCAAAAACATTTTCTTTCTAGTTGAGGGAGATCTCTTCCCTAAACACTGGGTATATCAAAGAATACAACATTGATTGAGGAAAATCTCTGAAGTCTCACAAGCAGCCATGCAAGCATCAATCAGTGCTACATCTTTTGTGAAGGGCAACCTTTGCCTGTTCTGAAGACTACTAGTCAATTAAGGACAAAAATATTGTCAAAGTTAAGGAAGATTTTGTTTGTTGCTGACTGTTTCAGATGTATCCTTTGACACCATCGAGTTATCTGCAAGAACTATTGCTTCAGCGATAGCACAGACAATTATAGCTACCAATACTGACACAGAAGACAGAACAATTAAGCTAAACAACTGCTCCTGTCAGCAAGTTCATAGGAGGTAAACATTTTTGAGAGCTTCTGTCCAACAGTGGAGAAGCAGTATCTCCATCTAATGAAATCACTCATAGTCCCTAGCTCCCAACTATCAAATGTACCTGAGAAAAAGAAAAGGATTTTTTCTCCTGTAAAGTAGCATTTGAAAAAAATGGACAAATGGATAACAGAAGTTATGAGCACATACACTCTCAAGGTCATTTAAACATTAGTCAGCAAGTCTGTATCTTTTTCACCATATTATCCAGTCTAGCAGAAAAGCTATCCTGTACTAGTTGGGTGATGGTGCAGAACAATGTGATAGCCTATCACATGGTCCTTAACACCACAGGAAATGTTACAGTGGCTGAACATTTTAGAGATATCTGTTCAGTACGTTAAAGAAATAAGAAAAGTTGAAGTAAAAGATGCTAGTGTCTTAGGGCATTTATACATATACCTTTTCATCCCACATCCAGCGCGCCAGAGCAGACTCGATTAATCATGCAGAAAATGGCAGCAGTACACATTTGAATTAAAGCACCTCAAAGGTGGTTTAGTTCAAAAGCATCCCACCACCACTTTCTCAGTGCTGATGAGCATTTCACCACTTATACGACTACATATATTGTAGCACTGCAGCACCAGGCATAAGATGTGTACAGATGCCCTTAGGGCCCAGTTAGATGGTAAATTTAGGTGGCTTCTGCAGCTCTTAACCACTGGATTGGCTGCATGTTAACACCCTTAAGTGGTTTAAAGCACTTAGTCATTTTAAAATTATGCCACTCCAGGGCATAATCTGTCTAATTTTCTCCTGTTCAATTAAGATGTGGCCACTCTTCCATCCAAACTGAAGTCTTCTAGCACCCTAGGACCTGAATCAGGGTTACTGGGAACACTAAAGTGCAGCACAAGACATCAGGTAGAATAAGTGACATGGTTCCAGAGCACCCAGTGGCCCCAGTGCCTTCTGCCACCACCCAGACTGGCTCACTGCTCCTGCAAGCAGTGGAGCAGAGGGAGGCCAAACTCTGGAGAAAAAAAGGATAAGGTACCTCAGAGATCTAGCAGTGAGCTGGTCAGGTGGTGGTGGGCAGCACTGTGGCTGCCAAGTGCTCCAGGGCTGTGCCCAGCAAGAGCAGTGAGCCAGTCCTGCCTGTCTATTTATTGGCATTGTAGACATTTATTGGCATGCATACATAAGCCAAACACTGGCTGTTTCATGGCTTTGAAATTTTAACTATAATTAAGGGGGCATATGCCTTGCAGGGCCAGCGATATGATTTCAGTAATGTGCTTACTGTGAATGGGTTACAAGATGTCCTGCTTATTATTTAAATCTAAAAAGGAGTTCTTTAAAAGTGCAACAGTTGTTATTTCTCCAGTCACCAAACATCAGTGTTCCTGTTAGCCTCTTTCAGAGGGAGATGTCTTAGGGCAGGTTGTGCTTTTTTGAGTGAAGGCCTGATGAACTCTAAAAATCTTTGCACCTATGAATGGTTGAATGCCCCCCAATGACTGTGCGGACATTAAGGGCATTTTTACACATGGTCCAGGGGTAGGGATGGTGGTGCTTAATTAGAGCAGTTCCAAGAGCTGGTTTAATTAAAGTGCCACCACATCTCCTGTATTAACATACCCACACTTAAAAATTGGGCTCTTAAAATAAAGACTGTTTTACTGTTTGATGAACTTTTGTTCAAGTGTTCCTACTGCCATTTTTAAGCACAGAGATGCTGATTTGCAAGATGCAGGAGGCTGCTGGAGTGCAGTAATTGCGACTCTCCAGCAGACTTGATTAATAGGGTCTGGAATTCCAGCATGTCAAAGCAGCCTCCATGCTCATGTACAGGGGCTGTAAGAGGAAGAGTACACAGGAAACCCCCGCTATCCACAGGTTCGGCATTCACAATTTCAAAATTCACAAATGCTAAACCCACATTTTAAATACACTTTATACAATTATGGGAGCTCCATCCTTGCTGCCACTGGGCTCTTGATGCCAGGCTCCCACCACCGCTGGGCTCTCGCCACCACTGCTGGGCTCCCACTGCCACTGCACTCCCACTGCTGCAGCTGGGCTCCCACTGCTGCCATGCTCCTGCTGCCACTGCCGGGTTCCCACTGCCACTGCTGGAGCCATGCCCCTCCTCCCCCAGCCACCGGGGGCACTATATTCATGAACACAGGCTGTGTTCATGAATGCAATGCCTTATTTGTGGATTTCACCATTCCTGGGGATCACACGAATGTATCCCCCACAAATGGCAAGGGTTGCCTGTATAAGCGAGGCCTATCCAAAATAATCTGTCCTCTGCCTCTCTTCCATTATAGTTGTCAGAATTCAGAGGTCTAGGGTGTGTTGTTTTGTAGATAGCATCCCTAACCATTATGTTTAATACCCACTGATGGACCTATCTTGCCTGAATTTGTCCTATCCTCTTTTGAATCTCGTTACATTATAAACCTCTACAACAACAGTTCCCAATCAATTCCCCAAGTTCATTACATGCTGCATGAAAAAATTTCCTTCTCTTCATTTTACACCTACTCTCACTATGATTTTGTTGTATATTCCCTGGTTCTACTTGTGAGAGAGAGTAAGTTGAATATCCTTATTTACCTTTTCCATGCCAATCATGATTTTCATAGATTTCATAGACATCAGGGCTGGAAGGAACTTTGGAAAATCATCGAGTCCAGCCCCCAACCCGAACTGCAGGAAGTCAGCTGGGGTCATAGGATCCCAGCAAGATAAGCATCCAGCTTACTTTTGAAGGTGTTCAATGTAAGTACTTGAACCACCTCCGATGGCAGGCTGTTCCAGACCTAGAGGTTCGGACAGTAAAGAAATTCTTCCATATGTCCAGCCTGAAACAGTCTTGCGGTAGTTTATAACCTTTCAACCTTGTCATCCCTTGGGTGAACAAATGTTCCCCCAGGTACTGGTGGTCACCTCTGATAAACTTATAGGTGGCCATCAGATCACCCCAAGCCTGCGCTTTTCTAGGCTGAAAAGTCCTATGGCTCTCAGCCTCTCATCGTTTGACCCCAGTACTCTTTCCTGCCATAGCAAAGAGTCGGATTCAGTGATCTGCTCAGGTCCCTTCTGAACCTAGAAACTATGAAACTATGATGCCAGTCACATAGGCAGAGGGAGCAAGTTTTCCCCCTCCCTCAGGAATGCATCCAGCTCAGTTTACCTAAAGAGACAGAGTAAGGTGTATACCCTCTGCAGGGCCCATCTTAACCAAATTGTCACAGAACAAAGTTTTTTGCTGGGGAATTCACTCCGTGGTAGGACCCAGAGGGTGGTGGTTGATGGGAGCAAATCACCTTGGTGTGCCATGACCAGTGGGGTCTCCCAAGGCTCTGTCCTTGAGTCTATACTATTTAACATCTTCATTAACGATGTGGACATTGGTATCAGAAGCAGACTGGCCAAGTTCACTGACAACACCAAACTCTGGTGTTAAGAATCCACACCTGAGGACAGGAGGGTGATCCAGGCTGACCTTGACAGGCTCAGGAAATCAGCAGATGAGAACCTGATGGTTTTTAACACTTAAAAATGCAAGGTTCTCCACCTTGGGAAGAAAAACCTGTGGCATACTTATAGGCTTGGCAGTGCTATGCTGGTTTGCACTACAGATGAAAGGGAGTTGGGGGGTCATGAATGACCACAAGATGAACGTGACCACATTGAACATGATCAATGTGATGATGCAGCTAGTAAAGTTAGCAAAATGTTGGCTTGCATCCATAGATGCTTCTCAAGCAAATCCCAGGATGTCATTCTTCCACTGTACTTGGCCTTGATGAGGCTGCAGCTGGAGTTCTGCATCCAGTTTTGGGTTGCACAATTCAAAAAGGATGTGGAGAAGCTTGAGAGGGTGCAGAAGAGAGCCACGTGCATGATCGGAAGTCAGGAAAACAGACTTTATGATGAGAGGCTGAGAGACTCTTCAGCCTTGAAAAATACAGGCTCAGGGATGATCTAGTGGCCACCTATAAGTTTATCAGGGGTGCTTATCAGGATCTGGGGGAACATCTGTTCACCAGAGTGCCCCAAGGGATGACAAGGTTGAGTGGTCACAAATTCCTCCATGTCCTTTTAAGGCTGGACATAAGGAAGAATTTCTTTACTGTCCAAGCCCCCAAGGTTTGGAATACATTGCCACCGGAGGTGGTTCAAACATCTACTTTGAACACCTTTAAGAGACATCTGGATGTTTATGTTGCTGGGATCCTATGATCCCTGCTGACTTCCTGCCCCTGGGGCAGGGGCCTGGACTCAATGATCTTCCAAGGTCCCCTCCATCCCTAATGTCTATGAAATTTATGCCACGTGCATCCCACCGCCGGGTGGCAGCAGGCAAGTGGTGTCAGGCATATGGTATTGCACTGCTCCTGGGGCAGCTGCAGCAGGGATGAGACACCTAAGCTTTGATTGTCCTACAACCTGGCCCATCTGGGGCCCCATTCTCTCCACCCCTGCCCCTGCCTGTACCTCATTCCTCCCTGAATGTGGGGACCTTGATCTTTCCCCCCCAAACCCCATCCCTTTCAGAGTAGACTGGTACTTGCCTGCCATGCTGCTAGTGATCTACAAGCTGGGCTGCAATCCTGGATGCATGCGTGCCCCTCTCCAGCCCTACTGCAACCACCTGAAGCCTGTGGCTGGGGTGCCTTACAGTTCTGCTGCTCTGAGTTTGGGCGGGGGGATGAGCCCCTTTAGCCCTAGCTTTCTGCCACCTGTATTTGCTGTTACACTGTGTTTGCCTACCCCCTAAAAATTTGTCATTAGCTTGAGATGGCACCTCTGTTTCCCCCCCAATAAGGAACTCCCAATATATTTATGTTTCAGGGAGTTTTAAAAGTTAAAATGTAATGTTTATGGCATTATCCACTGTCTGCCACTGTCAGATACAGGTTACTGGGCAAGATAGACCTATGTCAGGGATGAGCAAAATGAGCATCCTGGCTCCTGTGTAGTCTCCAGGAGCATGTGGGCTTGACAGCAAGATACCATGACAGTGCAGGCTGCAGAACCTGGGCTCGGCCCAAGCCCATCCCACCTCTGCACTATCATGGCCTCAGGCTCCCAGGGTCTCCATGGCCAGGGGCCATGCAGGTAGGGCACACAGCCAGGTGGGGAGATGCTTCAGGGCTGGGACTGGGATCTTGTGGCTGTGACAGCACAGGGAGGAGTCAGCATTGTGGAAGAAATCAAACTTCGTGTTGTGGTTGAATCAGAACTGACAGAGCCAGCTTTTCTTTATTTAAGGCTATACTGTGATCACAGGGAGAATTCCATACAGCAAGGGGAATCACCCACTTGTCTGTTTCAGAGGATTTCTCAGACTCTCTAAGGTTACAAGTGTATTTATACTTAAGACAAAGAAAGATATAAAAAATACACCTTGGAGAAACAAAACAATAGTAAATTACACAGAAACTTAGAAAGTTACTTAAACAAACTATCTATGCATAGGGCAAGATATCAAGATAACCCAAGGCATGCAGGGATGTGGCTTCCTTATCTCAGAACATTTGAATTAAGCAGTATCAGCACTTCTGGTCTTTGTCTGTTTTTCTAGTCAAGTGAGCCAATTACTTCTACAGCATAGAATCATGATCTGCATGCCCCTGGTGCAGAAGCCATGCTCCAAAAACCATCCATACCCCCCTGCACAGATTCTGTAGGGAGAGGGAGGGAATGGATTGTGGCTCTGCCCCGGCTCCACCCCATGCTGTCACTACCACAAGATCCCAGAACGAGCCACAGCCCTAGAGCAGCTCCCTGCCTTGCCATGTGCCCAACCCACATGGCCCCTTGATGATGCCCATGGAGACTCTGAGAGTGCAGGGTCATGAGCAGCATGAGGCAAAGCTGGGCCAGGGCAGATCCTCAGTTCTACATCCCTGCACTGTCATAGCCCCATGTTCATATGCCTGTGCACTCCTGGGTTCTCCATGGAAACTGGCTGGAAGCTGGGACTGCTGAGAAATGGAGTCTGCCATGGGCTATGCTTGCCCACCCCTGACTATGTTCTAATCAGTGAATGGTAGTTCTTATGACCTCATGTACTTTCTCTCATTTATCCTCCCACTCTTTGCAGGCACATCTCGAGCCCAGTTCTCTTGCTCAGTGATGGGGAGAGGTAAACAAAACTGGGACACAGATGGCATGGTCACAGAGATGTATGAAATACAAGGAGATACAGGAGGTGCTGGAGGAGAAGTAAAAGAGACTGTTGGGGAGATAGCTGGAACAGCAGAATGAAAACAATGGGGATTATGCTCTTCCAGAGCTTTCAAATTATGCTAGACACCACAAGTTCCTGAACAAAAATTAGTAATTCTTGCAAGGATGGGCTATCTTTCAAGCTATGAGAACCCTGCTAACTGTTCAGGAACTGGGAGCATGTGTTATTTCTTGGCAATTGACAATTCCAGAAATGGCAGAAAACAATGTACGCAAACTCATCCTAATGCATCCCTCCACAACATACTAGACAGTGGCAGGGGGAAGAATAACAAGAGGAGATCAATAGAGAATGGGTGACAATACTGCTAAGATTACTTGTAGTTTTTATTTTCTGTTGAACTTCAGTTTCACACCTTCTCCCTTAGCTTTGCATCTTCTGTTACATTTGGAAAAGGAAACTTGCTAACTCTTAACTAGTCTGATTGCATTGGTCTTTTGTTTCCCCCGGAGCTATTTGTTAGTTTAATAAACTTCTATTTTTATAAGTGTCACTGGTTGTTGTCAAGTCCCTTGCAAGGTTCTATATAGCCATATTTATGCAAAAAGGTTTATTAAAGTACCAAAGAACACAAATCAATTTGAAAATTAAATTACATGGTACCCCTTGAGTCAAAATTTACAAGTACAGAAATTTACACTCAAATTGATAACAGGCAAAAAATAGTATGCATGTAGAAATCAAAATAAGAGCCTTCAGCCATTAAATTAATCAGGTACACTATCCTCCCTAAAAATTAACATTGTCCCCTCCCTCCCAGACATTCTGTGCTATTTCAAAACTAAATAACACACAAAGTAATTTTAAAAAATGAATACAGCAGGACCTATAATCAGGCATAATCAAGAACGCAAGACATGTATTTGCAATCAATTACTCGTTAACATCACCCTGCATGGCCAGGATCTGAGAGCATATGGTATTCCTAATTTCCCTTACCTTCCTTGAACTTGAAAAGTGCTCCTGTGTGCACTTTATGATTATACAAGCTGGTACAGCAAACAATCAGGTTTCTGGGTCTAATATCTGGGGAATACTTGAAGTTAGCCTCATACAGTTTTTTCCCCAGTACTTATGATCACGGTAGGCTTCATAAAACATGCCAAGAAAGGAAATAAATTAACCTTGGGTATTGTAATTGACTGTGTTGATCTCTGGCCAATCTCTTGACCTTCTCTGATTGACTAGCCATTTTGGAAGTGTATAGAAGTGGCTAACCAAGGTGCTGACTGCTCTCACTTGCTATGACTTTGGTGTTAAAACTTTGTTAAGGGAGGGAGTTCTTACACCCTGCTTTCTCTCCTGTCAGCCACACAGGCATTGTCAGTTGGGGCTCTGCCTCCCCTCCACCCTATCTAGCTCCAACCCAATGTCTGTATCTCTTCTGGAACATGTAAGCAAAATAGGTGTGGTTAAAGTCCTTAAGAAATAATACAATTATCAATACAATATACCTGTTGCCTGCAAATGCTGAGTGGTAGCACTCCTCAATAATTAAGTCCAGTAGCCCAGACATGAGCTTGGCTATTCAAAACAGTCACGAAAGGAAATTAGATCATGTACTGAATAGTGCTTTTTGCTCCCTTACTAACAGTTTTGCAATCCTCCTTTTTCCTTCTCTCTTACACAGCTCTCCGTGTTCTAGGTCTGGTTGTCTGGCTCCAGCAACGTTGGTTCTCTGGGTAAGTGTTCTGGCTCCTCCAAGCCAGCATCAGTCAGAAGACCTTTCTGTGAGGTCTCCCACCTATCACCCATCAGGGCAAGCCTTCACTGTTCATGGCTCTTCACAGTGCAGGGAACTTACTTTTAGTTCCCCAGCTGTTTCACTCCAGGCTATTTTTATGCCAGTGCACCCATTTCACTTGCTCAATCAGTGCCAGCACACACTCATAAAGTGCTCCCATGCCAATGCCATTTGTTCCTTTTTCCAGTCTCACTGACAAGGATGCTGACTGACACTTTGATGGCTCTGGCACTCTAGGTAAGTTTCTACTAGCAGCAGGAGCTTCCTCCCTGCCACAAGTATCAATAACCCAGCAATAACAACATCCTGGGTTCTTTTACACATCACCCTATGGCAAAGTAGCACATCACTACATCTCAATATGGAGTGCTACAGCAACATAGTAATCACTTTTGTCTACACGTGATCACCAGTTATGTTACCATAGTGGGATGCTCCCTAGGTATAGTATGTTGCTACGGTGACAGAGGTGAAATTTACCCTGCATGCACAGTGCAGTAAGTGCCCATACTGTGCTGTGCTTTGGTACTTCCAAAAGGAAATACTAAAGCACAGTACCATAGCAATGTCCATACAGTGATGTGTAGATGTGCCCCATAAATCAGAAAATCAGTTTCTTCCAAGAATGTAAGTGCCAGATGTTTCAGTACACTCCTGCTCTATTCCTTGCCAAATCATCCCAATATAGTGATCATTAACGTGAGCCTATAATCCAATATCTGTATCACAAAGTGGGATCCCTAAGGATGTCCATGGTGCCCCCAATGACTCTGCAGACATGCCAGCTCCACCCTGAGGATGCCCGCCTATCTTTCCTGCCACATTCTGCTGGTAAAATAAATTGGGAGGCTGCCCACAGGCCTTCATATGGTTCTGGTCTGCTGTACCTCACCAGAACTCACTGGTCCTTGAGCCCTTTACTGTACCTCTCTTCAGTACTGTGCCACACAGAGCACCTCCAGCCGTATGGCCTGATTGCATGGGTCCAAACCTCCCCTTTATCATGCCCTATGCCTTGCAAGTGTTATGTGCATATGGTTCCCTCTGTTGGGGTCTCATCCTCCTTAGCCTCTGCCTCTTTTATGTAGGTAGGCCTTCTAGCCTAGACACACTGTGCCAGGTCCAGCTTTGAGACACTAGCACCAATCAATTTCCCTCAACCCTGTGTTCTTAGGCCCCTGTAGCTGCACCCCTCTGGTGCTGGGTTCTATGCAATTGTAGCCTCCCTCTTGACGCTAATGAGGTCTCCACCTCCCCTTAAGGCCTCATACCAAATCACCAGCTCAAACAATACCACAAATATAAGCCCCTGGGCTGTAACATAACCATAACCAAAAGAGACCATGCTCTGCCCCTTTAAGAAGGCAAACATCTCCCCTTGTATAGCATGCCTCCAAGCCCTGGGTACCTTCATAGTTAGTAGGGTCAGAAGGGACCTGTGCAGATCATCAAGTCTGACCCCCTGCCATGTCAGGAAAGAGTACTGGGGTCAAACGACCCCAGCAAGGTGGTCATCTAGCCTCCTATTAAAGACCCCCAGGGTAGGATCCAGCACCACTTCTCTTGGAAGTTGGTTCCAAATTCTAGCTGCCCTGACTGTGAAGTAGCACATCCTGATATCTAGCCTAAATCTACCTTCTGCCAGCTTGTGACCATTATTTCTAGTCTCTCCTGGTAGTGCATGGGGGAACAGGGACTTTCCCAGGGCCTGTTGGTCCCCTCTGACTAGTTTTTAACAGGTCACTAGATCCCCCCTCAGCCTTCTCTTGTGGAGGTTGAATAGGTTCAGGTCCCGTAGCCTCTCCTTGTAGGGCCTCTCCCCTTATGGGCTCCTGGAGCCTTACTGCACTTGTAAGTATCAAAGCCAGCAGAAGAATGTCTCAGGTAGCTCTCTTTTGCAGGATCTCCTTCTCCTGGAAGCAGCCAGAGAAAGCAAACCCTGCCAGCACCAGCCCTGGGCTTATATATACTCAGGGCCCTGCCTCCTTCTGGTCAGCTGACAGCCTGCAGCTGCCAACTAATTAGCTCATTAGCAGGATGTTCATCCTAGCCTGCAGGGTTCCTCTGGCTAAGCTGCCTCTGCCCTTAAAGGAGCAGGCATGCCTTAATGCCTTACTACAATGTGCATAATCAGGGAGTATTGCTCCTTGAGATTTATATATTCATTCTTCTTAGAAGGCAAAATATGGGCTATTCATTCTTTCATCCTAATGCAATTTGCATCATTTTTTGAAAGCCAGTTGTTCTTAAAATATCTAAAATCACTGTAACAGAGATGTATCATAAACCTGCACCCCCAATAACCCAGTAGTTGACTTTCCCTCACCGAACTGAGTATCCATTTTCCAGATGGACAACTTTCTGAAAGCCTATTTTTTAGCAAAATGTCTGTTCCCACTGCTGGTCATCCCAGGTTTGCAAGGTGATAGGATCCCAATATGCTAATTTTTTGGCTCCAAAAGTGCTGATCTATACACAGGTGGTAGGTAGTAACTGAAGAATTCACTGTGTTTGCTTAATCTAACCTGAATGCATTGTCTTGTCCTGTGAGATCAGCACACTTCTATATTTCAGGAATGGCATCAAGTGTCCCATAAAGCAATTTTTCCATATAATAGTTTTTCCACTAACAGGACTACTTGGCAAACTGGAATGAGCAAGCAACTAGCTCAAAGTTTATTAAAGATCCAGGTATAGTAAACTAAAATATTTTCTACCTTTGTTCTGAAGAAAAGTATGTTTTTCAACCATGCAGTGGAAGCCAAAGACTTCATCCTTGGTGGTGCTAAGGATGTGCCTTCAGAAATCTGTAGTGAAAAAAGTTAATTTAGAGACACTCCCCTACTTAGAAGAGAAAAGAAGTTGGCAGTTAGGAGATGGTCACTCATTTAGGCTGGTTAGTTAGAGACAGGCAAAGGGCCTGCAGAAGTTGCCTACTACTCCACAATAAAGTTATTTTTTTTAATTCTTTTCATTCATTGCATTTATTGAACCTGGTGTTTACTATGAAATCCTAGTGCTAGACATTTTTACTAAGTGTGACAATGTGGACACAAATGCAACAGGGGTGTCATGGAAAAAACTTTGAGTATATGCTGCCAGCACAGAAGAGGTTAAGCTGACATGCGCGGTTTGAAGCTGTGAGTGGAAATTTCCAAGGCTCACCCAGTCCTTGCCCCCTGGGTGACCTGCGGAGCTGTCAATCATTGTTGACCTACTTTCCCCACAGACGCATGCTCAGACTGTGTCAGCT
>NW_017728886.1:197960941-197968491 GCF_001723895.1 Crocodylus porosus | reverse complement strand
ACCATCTTTGTTAAACCACTACGCCTGGGTACTTCTCAGACTCCAAAGCCGCTAATCCCACCTGTCCGTGCCAATAGCCACCACCCGGCCAATCCACCGTGACCGCGACCCCGAGCTTGGCTTGCCAGCTCTGCCGGGTTCATCGCGACAAGGGGCAGGCTCACACTGGCAGAAGCTAGGAAGTTCATTGTACTTACAAAAGTAGATGTCACCAAAACGGTTCTTCCTGAAGGAACAGTTGGTGGAAGGATTATTCAATTAAAAAAGCTGAAAACACTAGTAATGTTGGCCATTGTAAACCAAAACGTGTCTGCACTGTGCTGAGAAATATTTAAATATGATTGAATATGTTTGTGCAATAAACATTTGTTAAATGCTATGATGAAATATGATGACCTTCCTCAATAGGCAATGTAGACAGCACCTCCATGACAAAGAACATGGTATTATTCAGGATAGTGTTTCATGATATTCCAAAGTGGATTTTGACATTTTTTGGGGGGGTGGTAACTTAGAAAATGTTTGTTATTCAGTCATTTTGGACCTAAATGGTTAAATATTTTATACTATAGTATATAATTTTTTTATTGAATATATGTATTAACCTTCAGACATCCACTGTTATTTATTTGATGGCTTGGCTTGTTAATATGTCACTGGGAAATATGCTTACAATGAATAGCTATTAAGTCTCCCCAGTTGGATTTTGTCAACCTAACTGCCTTTCCAGAATGCCTGCTTCTTTACCTACTCCCAAGAAAGAGGAGTGGAGTGGAGTCAGCGGTGTTTGCTAATTTCATCTCTTCACTAGAGCCAAATAACTTTACCTGTGTGTGAAAAATGCCTTGTGGAAATTTATGTTACTGCAAAAGGTTACAAAAGTTGCCACCCAAGTCATCTTAGGGAACCAACTTCAAGCTAAATGCTGGCTCTTATATCGTGTCGATGACAAGAGGAGAACTTGCCTGAAACTCTTACAAAATGTACTGAAAGGAAAACAACATAGGAAAGAATAGGAGGAGCCCTGTGCTATAGCATTTCTGTAAATGCTTTTCCCCTATCCCTTATTCTGAGAAAGAATTCAAAGCTTTAATTGATTTCCCCCAAATGGAAATGGAATGGAATGGAAACCCAGAAGAGCACACAATTCACCAGCAGACTCTCTATATGCCTGAAGCAGGGTGTTTGTGCCTGAAAGCTTGCAAAGAATACTTTTTCCAACTATTTAGTTGATCTAATAAAAGATCTCATATCTACCCCAAGAACCTGCCCATGTCCTTACCAACATGCCTACAAGGAACAACCCTTAAGCACTGAAGGCAGTATGATCAAGAAGACTAGACTTTATGAATCTGAAAGAGAGATGTTGAGGTAATTCTAATGATTCTGTACAAATGAAACAACATCTTTTGCCTAGTTTGTGTTTTTATACATACTATATGATATAGCAAATAAATGCAATTCCAATAAAGTTACATTTGCTTTTGTTTCCATCTTAAAAACTGACAATATAGCTCTAGGCCCCTAGCATATTAGTAATGCTGTTGATTTCTTTTTACCTGGAGAAATATAAGTGTTGTGCTATATGTGATGGTGCACCATACCATCTGCACCCCACTTATCCTAGAGCTCCCTCCCATACACCCATCCACAGATTTCCAACTCTGTCCAGATGACTCCCATGTGTGGGGGAGAGAGGGGAGGGGAGGGGAGGGCTGGTTTTATTCTCTGCATGCTTCAACAAGAATTTTACCAGTAAACAATATCAGAATTTTGGTTTTTACTTTTTTTGCATGGTATTGAAATTTGCTTACCTGTAGGATACTATGATTTCATGTATAACTCAGCGTAATGGAAAGCAACAGACAATACTTCTGTCATCATATCTGCTACACACAGTACTTACTTAGATGGAATAACCTACCCTGAATACTTCAAGTAAGCAAGCAGGTCTTGGAAGTAATATATTACTTTGCTCTTCCAATGAACTGTGTACCCATTTCCCCAACTTCCCAAGTGGTGTACAGTTCTACATTCCTAAGGCATGAAACATGATATAGTTTTCCAGAAACAAATATATGAAAAATAAGCTATATTATCACTTTATAAACTCATGCAACATGATTTTCAATTAGATTTTACTCATGAATTGACTGTCAAAAGATGTAAAGCTCTTTCATTGGCTCCAGGTTTTTGTGATCTTCTGAATTCTCAGTATGCACTGAGAAATAAGAAATAAAACAGTCTTTCTATTAGTAAATTGTTTTTTTCCTCAGGCTTTTCTCTTACAAAATGGAATCTATTTAACCTTATTTTGCATGAAAAAGCAATTTTGTAGCTGCAAGCCAATATATCTCTTGTCTCAATTCTGCTCTAATAACAAAAGCTTCAATATTATGCTCCTAATGTTATATACAACCTTGTAATTGCCCTATATCTTTGGAATCAATGTAGTCACTTTCAGGTTAATGTAGTATACCCATTTACTGCTTTGATTATAAACTGTAAGATAATGGATGCTAATATTCCTGTAAGCAGCTGAAAATAGCTCTCAGATATGCTGACATATAGAATTCTTTGAAAAGCAGTCCAAAAGTCTTGATCTGTTTCTACAAAAAAATTATTGAAATTTTGATGCTGAATCTAAGCTCGTCCATTTTTCCACATTTTTTCTTTAGATTAGTTTCTTTTCTATTTCCTCATTGCTTTTTAGAATGGCACTTTTTGTAAATTCTAATCAGAGAAAATTTATTTGCTCTTCAAACCTATTTTTCATTTAAATCTATTTTAAAAACGGTTTTTCCCTCTTTCATTCTGATTCAGTTGTAATCACATTTATTTTTGTAACAGAAAAAGGGTACCAAATACAGGAAGCTTCGGTAATATAATTGATATATACTTCATTACAATGGGAAAACACTGGACTAGCACCTAAAAGACCCCAATTCTCCACAAAGCACCAGGAATACGGAAATGTAAAGCAATATAGCATCAAAAGAGACTTCATGTCAGATACCATGGTTCATATGTTCACAAATGTATTGAGATCCATCTTAAAACTACTTAGGTTTTTTTACCTAATTATTTTTACAGGAAGGTTGTTCTAGAACCTCACTCCTTGGCTGACTAGAAGCCTTCTTCTCATTCCATCTTAAATGTATTCATGAAAATATATCAAATTTGGCATTTACCATGATTGCCCTTTACCCTAAATAGCTCTTCTTCATCTCTGCCCATGTTTACTTAGATAGCAACTGTATCCTCTCTGTCTTCATTGTCCTTGTTTAAGAAATCACTGATTTGCTGCCCTTGACCATGCTGTGCCACTTTTTTGTGCCTTGGTTTTCACATATTTAAAGTGAGCAGAGTTAGGCATAGAAGGATTCCTGATAACTTCACTCTGCTCCACAAGTGCAAAAGTTTCCCATTTCCTTTTCAAGTGATCCATTTCATTGACATAATCAGGTTAAACAAAAGTAATTATCTTAATTCATTAATCTTAGGCTGTATCCTAAGGTCTGAGAACTTCTTTCCCAGACCTCAGGAAGGGCATTGTGTGCCCAAAAGTTAGTTTAACATCCAACATCTCTTCCAATTGCAAAGTTGGTCTAGTAAAAGATAGTATTAGATGAATTATGCTTCATACAAATTGTTATGTTTTAAGTTGTTTTTTGATGGAAACAATTTCAGCATCTTTTCAGTTTGTTTTTGTCATGAACATCTGTCAGGAACTGTTGTTAGCAAGAACGTCTTAAGAAGGGTCATGTGTTTGTGTGAATATAAATTTTTGTTAGCAAAATCCATTGAAGAACATATCCATTCTTCCATTAAAGAACAAATCAGCTTAGCAAAAGCACCAGGTATCAATATGAAATACTGTAAAGCATACTTAATGATTCTTAACCTGAAGACAGCACATGCACTTCTAAAAAGCTCAGATCCCAGGCCCAACACTTACACATGGTTTAAAAAAAATGAACAATGATTAGTAAACACTTAGTTATTTGATCCCAGTCAACCTAGGCAGCAGAAGGACCGCTGCTGCTGCCTGACTAAGCCCCAATCTAGAGGGGAGCTATGCCAACTGCAGCTGTCTCCCCACCAGATGGGGACTGGGTCCTGACCTGATCTCCCCACATGGCTGGTGAAGCCAGGACTGCTGCACCCCAGCCATGGGGAGACTGGGTCGGGACCTAATCCAGGAGAGCTGTCCCTGCTTAGGTGGGGACACTGCCTGCCAGCCATGTGGAGTAGGGCTGTGCAAAGTTTTGGTCCCTGATTCGATTCAGTGGAGATTTGGCCCAATTTGATGGCCAAATCTCCAAATCTGAAATGAATCAGAGGACCCTTTAATCTCTCCAAATCAAACCGGAACCACCCAAATCTTTTCAGAAAGGTTCGGAGATTCAGACATAGAAATAGCTTTAAATGTTTTTTTCTACATACCTCTAGGTAGCAGGGGCTTGTGAGTGCTGTGATGCTGGGGCACATGGAGTGTCCCACAGAATGACTGGGGGGATCCCCAGTGCACTCGGCAGCAGACCCAGAAGTGGACCAGAAGCACTTCCAATCCACTTCTGGGTCTGCTGGGTAGCCCTCCTGTACCCCCCCACCTTGGTAACTGGTACCTCCTGGGTCTTGGGGGGCATCCAGGGTCCCCATGCAGCTGATCACCGAGCCAAGGAGGTATGGGGTGGTCCCCCAGCACGCTCTCTGGCAGATCCTGAAGTGCACCAGAAGTACTTCTGGTCCAGTTCTTGGTTCACTGCTGAGCATGTAGAGGGCCCCCCACACTCCTGTGGGGTGCTCCATGCACCTCACCATTGCAACGTTCACAAGCCATGCTGGTACCTCAAGTATATAGAAAAAACATTTAAATCTGTGTCTATGTCCAAATCACTGATTCTCTGAATCAGCATCAAATCTTCAGATTCAGATTCAGGCAAATTGAGTCAGGGACAGTGATCCAAATCAGCTAATCGAATCTCTGTCCCTGACTTGGGCTGAATCTAAGTCCGAATCCTACAGGGCCCACTTTACACACCCCTAATATGAAGACTGCCAAGCACGGTTGACTCTCTGAGCTACATGGGGATTGGGACCGGCCGCTGAGCCCCTGCCAGTCCCAGGGCTGGCACCTAGGGGAGCCTGGAACTCTCCCTGGCTGCTGTAGGGGCTCAGAGAAGCCCTGGACTGGGCTACCCCTGTGATGTGCAGTTTGTCCCTGACAGGGGCATGGGCCCCATAACACTTTAATGAGCTGGAATTTTCTGTGAAGAAAATTCAGGATCATTAACTGAACATATAGACATGCCTGCAGATACATAATTACTTGATGGGACTGTGACACAGGGAAATTTATTCTGAAGTTCACTGTCAATGTAACCTGTTTGTCATGTTGTGGGCAGCTCACACCTTAAGACTTCGGCTCTTTCTGAACCTGCTAGGTTCATTTTTAACTCTGGCAAATTCTAATTCAGTCTCCAGTGCATCAGCTATGTAAGCAGCATCACACAAATGACCAATAAATCCTGCTTTTGATGTAACCCATATATATGTAGTGTATGCAACCTAATTATATGGAAGGTCATCCTGTCAAAGTAATAAATAACATAAGGCAGGTTGTAATTTATTTAATCTCAGCAGATGGTATACCAATGGGAATTCAACAGCAGCAACAACAACAAAATCTAAGGTTTGTTTCAAGCCAGGATGTCATTTTGGGGTCTATTATGGTCAATGCACACCCATTTCTATAACCAGGACTACAAAATTAAGTGCTTCCCTCAAACTCACAAGCCCAAATAATCAAGCACACATTTACAGCTGCCTCAACTGGAAGTTGCATCTGGTGAGAGCCTAGAGCAAACTGCAAACTCCAGAGCCATAGTAAAAAACCTTGAACACTGCTATTATACCCCACATGAAGAAAAATAGAATGAGATGACCAAGCTAATATTTTATAAGGTCTTTTTCCAACAAATGAATTCTTTGCAGAAGTCATTTCAGTTTTGGCATTAAAGATGTTGGAGACAGTAATAAGAAGAGAAATTGAAGAGAGGTTAAAATTGTCTAAGAGAGAGAAATAGGAGAAGAGCCCTATGGTCCTAAAGAACATCAAGTCCTCTTAGAAAGAGAACCTAGGAAATGAGAGGTTTCACAAGTAAATAGATGGCTTGGATTTCCATCTCGCATCCTAAAAGCTTTACTTTTGAGTGACTTCCAGCATATTCTATGAAAACATTATGGGCTGATTTTATTTTCTTATTCAAATTCACCCTTTTTCATTTTTCTTATTTTTAAAATTTGTTTGTTTATTGAATCTTGGTTTCTCCTATTGTAGTTACAAACAAACAAAAATAGAGAAAAATAATAAAATGTTTTTACTTTGCTTTATGATTTGATAAAACACATATACTTTAATAATATAGCTGGAAGGTCCCATCTGCCGGCCTGACCCCATGACTGTTTCATGCCTGGGGCTCGGGTCAGGGAGATCATGGAAAGGGTCCCGGCCTACATCCAACCTGCAGAGCGGTACCCCATGGTTGTTGTCCATGTGGGTAAGAACGATGCAGCCAGGGGCAACCCTGACCGCATTATTAAGGATTTCGAGGCTCTGGGAGACAAGCTGAAGGAGACGGGGCACAGGTAGTATTTTCCTCTCTTCTTCCGGTGAGTAGGCGGGGATGGCGACACGAGGCCTGCATTGGCGAGGTCAACCGATGCTTACACAGCTGGTGCCGCCAGGCAGGCCTTGGGTTCCTTGATAATGACCCATGCTTTCGGGCAGGGGACTTGCTGGGATGGGATGGGCTTCATCTCTCTCCTAAAGGCAAGCATGTCCTTTCTTACAGGTTGGCTGATCTCATACGGCGAGCTTTAAAACTAGCCTGATCGTGGGAGGGGGCCGCAGGAAGACGAGGAGACACCATCTGAGCAAGTCAGGCGATAAAGGCAAGGAGTGCTAAGGTAAGGAATGGGGGTCCAGACAGTCTCCCTAATCAGGGGGTGGCAAGGCCTTAAATGCCTATATACCAATGCTCGCAGTATGGGGAACAAATAAGAGGAGCTCGCCCTCAGAATAGCTAGTCCAAACCCAGATGTCATAGGGCTAAGACTGGTCAGTTATTATTAGGGGCTATAGGCTTTACAGGCGGGATAGAGAAGGAAGGAAAGGTGGGAGTGTGGCACTCTATGTCAAGGAGCACTACACATCCTCTGCCAGCAGAATTGGGTCAGAGGAAGGGCAGGCCGAAGTGCTCTGGGTCAAGATTCAAGGGGGCCATAGGGAGAGCGATTTGATGGTGAGGGTCTACTACAGACCCCCCAACCAAGGGGAGAAGCTGGACCGAGAATTTTTGGGCCAGCTTGCAGATGCACTTAAGGCAAGGGATGTAGTTGTCATGGGTGATTTTAAATACCCAGACATCTGATGGGAGGAATAGTCAGCCAGGACAGACAGTTCCAGGAGGTTCCTGACTGAGATACAGGACCCTCACTTAATTCAGGAGGTGCACAGTCCCACCAGAGCAAATGCCCTGTTGGAC
>NW_017728886.1:197947133-197960930 GCF_001723895.1 Crocodylus porosus | reverse complement strand
CTAGGGGGGACCAGAAGGGTTTGGGGGAGACACTGTTTCCCCTAGCACCCCCTGGCATAACAAGGAATAGTGGACACAAATTATTGAAGAGTAGGTTTAGATTAGACATCCACAAGAACTACTTCACAGTTAGAGCGTCTAGGAGCTGGAACCAACTTCCAAGGGAAGTGGTGCTGGCTCCTACCCTGGGGGTCTTTAAGAAGAGGCTTGACGCGTACCTGGCTGGACTCATTTGAGTCCAGTTTTAATCCCGCCCAGGTGGGGGGGTCAGACTCGAAGATCTACAAGGTCCCTTCTGACCCTACTTCTATGATAGCTGCAAAGTTTTGCTATTACTGTTTTTTTCTTTTTAATATAAACTGGGAAGAGCTGCCATCCTTTACTGCAAAAGTCTTCGATGACTTTGGTGTAACATACACTAAAGTAAAATCTACTCTCCCTTGGAAGTTTGGTTGCATCTTGTCAGTGTTCAAAGCTGAAGTTTTGTGCTGCTTTGCAGGGGACATTGGTGATATGCAGGGGGTGCAGGCAGGTGCACATGCACCTCCTGAGCATGGTGGTGCACTGCCTATGAAAAGGCAGCATCTGCAGGCAGTTGCCCCTGGCCACACATCCCACACTGCCAACACCGCCAGCCGTGTCTGTGGTGGCCGATACTGCCGGCAGTGTCTGCGGGTGATTGCTGACCCCTGGTCACCACTTGCCACCCTCCTCCTCCACTGCCAACAGTGCCAGCAACGTCTTCAGGAGTTCCTCACTTACCACCACTGTGCTCCCGCTGCTGCCCTGCTCCCCCAGCCACCGGAGATAGTCATCATTCATTGCAGGGGAGTTAATGCTTTTCATTACTTCTAGTAAATACAGGAGTTAATGATGAAAGCAAAACAGAATTGTAGGTCACCATGGAAAGTCTAGCCCACTCTAGTGATAAAATGTAATATTGTTGTAAAATGGGTATTTATAACATTGCAATATAGTATACTTTTTAGATTTTAATAACTTTTATATATGATCTTTAGATAATATCAGATTACCTGTTTTGGATTACTTATTAAGAAACACCGTCAGGCTCAATTAAAAAAAATATGATAGGAAAATAGCTTTTGCCCAAAATAGTAGACACAAATTTTTAAGAAAAATATGTCCTCTTTTGACCTGAAATCTGTATTTCACACCTCCAGACTCTTTAACAAAGAATTGTAACTTCTATTTTGCTGTAATCGATATAATTTTACTGTTGTGATGTTATAAAGATACATTAGAATATTAGCTATTGTGATTTTATTTTGTATTGAACAAAGAAGAGTTTGTAATCATGAATTATGGGGCCCTAACATTTAACAGGCCTGTTTTCCCAGTGAGTAAGCAACCTCTCCCCTCTTAGTGGAGAGGAAAAGAATCTACCCTCTGGGTTTTCAAACTGAAGTGATATATAGCTATTGCATTATCAATGGGATAAAAACTAAGCTAGCAATTTATCTCTCTTTCTTTACTCTTCCTGTCTTTATAGGAAAACCTCTCTCTGTTTTTAACCAAAAAATTCTCATCCCATTTGTTTTTAAAGTAATTGTTTTTAAAAGTATTTTGATATCTGCATTCATTTACCTTTAACAAACCCACATGTAATCAGGAAGTGCTTTAGATAGTGTAACCTCCATGTTTCCAGATAAAGGTAAAAACTTTTGTTTATCCTTAAATACTCAATACAGCATGCACCCTTTAGTTGTATTTATTTGCAAATATATTTTACCTCAATGCAAAACCCTATGTAATAAATTCTCAAGTCATCACTACAAGAAAAATGAAATCTTTTACGTACAATGCAGAATGAAGTGACCTTGTGATAAGTGTGTATAGTATCATAGTTTCATAGTTATTATCAGAAGAGACCTATTAGATCATCGAGTCCGACCCCCTACCCTAGGCAGGAAAGAGCGCTGGGGTCAGGTGACACCAGCCAGGTGTCTGTCCAATCTCCTTGTGAATATTTCCAAGGAAGGGGACAACACCAGTAGGTGTTTCAGAAGCCGGATCACTACAGAATGTTCTATAGGAAGATTTAACCTGGCAATACCTCAGCAATTTTTTTGCTGAAATACAAGTACTATTTCTCTCAAGATTGTTGAGAAGACTCAATACCTTCTTTGAGGACTAGTTCAGTCATCTAAAAGGCGAATGACTTTAAGTTGAAAAATTGTGTGAACTCATTTGAAACAGAAGTTCAGCTCTTATTAAAACCTGGTGACACTAAATGAACTAAATAAAAGAAAGATGTAAGACATGATTTAGGTATTCTGAGAATCTTCCATCAAAAAGACAAAAGTAATATGATTAACAGGAGAGACTCTGGAGTGGCTGTGGCACCCTATAGGGCCATCCTAATCCTGCCCACACTCCCAGTCCTCTATATAACCTTCCTCCTTGCCCTTTATCTTACCTGTCATGCCTTGATGTTCCTTTGCTATTGGTTGGGAGGCTGGCCCTGAGTCCTGGAGTGCTCTCACTGTCCTCTACCAACTTAACTGACCCATTTGGGTCCTTGACTCTTGAATTCCACATGATTTTGTTCTTTGCATGCATCTCTCTACCCTGGCAGATCCACCAATGCCATGCTGGCACTGTAAGCCAGTGATCACCAGATCACTGGCCTTTATTCAAGCCTTGGGACTCTTAATCGTGATTTTCTGCCACCCCCATGCCTCAGAGATGTTATTCGGTCATCACTCACCTCCCTGTATAGGCTTCACCCTTTTTAGCCTTAGCCTACAGATTACTCTGACTGTTGACTAGTAGCCTAGAACCACTGACCCTGACCTGGCCTTTCAGTTTCAGCTTCTCATCAGCCCCTGGCTACCCCTTTTGCCCCTTCTTTGCTCGGGCTTTGTTTGATCTTCAGGTCATCCCCGTTGCCTCCTCTGGGCTCAGGCTCTAGCCTACTCAGCTTCAGGTTGCCTATGCCTTGCAACCCTGCCCCAGTAGAGCTCAAAACTTAGCATGTCCATCAAGCATCCATGTGGCCACCTTTTTTACCCCTAAGCCACATCCAGTCTGCAACTGCTTTAAACTCAATGTCTCCCACTCTGGGTCACCATACCACTGCCAAACCACCTCCCCACACTCTGGCTCTCTCAGCCTTAGGAGTTCCTGCCATGCCTTGCAACTCAAACTTCACATCAGCCAAAGTTGACAGGATCTCCTCTTCCAGCAGAGTTCAGGGTTCACTGCAACCCCCTGAATTGGGCACCTAGGCTTATATCCCCTGGGCTCCACCCCTTCTGGTCAGATGTTCTCCTGGCCAGCTGTAGGTCTGTCTCTTCACCTTAACAGACAGCTTGCTGTGCCTAAGCTGTAGTTGCTCCCTTGCTGCCTTCCATCCTGCAGCTCACCCTATTCAACTGCTCGAGGCTCTTTCTTCTGCAGTCTCTCTCCAAGAAACAGGAGCTCCTGACCCCCTATTACAATGGCCATGAAGCTGAAGATTTGCAGTGTACTGTCTTTGTCTTAGCAAACTACATATTCACAACATGAAGATGCTACCAGTACCCTCTCATTAGGGTTGAACCACTGAAATTGTGTGACGGTAGGTATTTGAATTGGCATTAGAGCGACCATTATTATTTTGGATGCTATTCTTTGTTTTCTCTTATTTCTTGTTTTTCTAATTTAGCCCATGAAATTAGTTATTTGGAGGGCAGAATTACTTGTGCTCAATACCTTGAAACAACATTCTTGAACATAAATGGCCGGAGAGTTTATCTAATAGAGGTAAGTCAGGGCACAAGACATCAAGGCAGCATTTGTGAATAGAAAAAAAAATAAAAAATAAAAAATAAAAATCAATGATCAGGCAAAAGCATGTGGTTTTTCATTATTCCCCTTCCCTCCTGCTTTCCCCAAATGCCAATAACTTTTTCTGTCTAACTCTAATTATTTCTGTTCCTTTGTAAGACTGTATCCATTCCATACCCTGGTGCACTAACTTGATCCTCAATAGCAAATTCTTCCTAATTTCAGTCTCAATAAGAGCAATGTTAGACTTTGTTCCATTGGAAGGGCTTGCCTCTGTAGATGTGATTGTAGACTCAGGGCCTTTTTATATTTCTTACATTATATATATATCCTGCCCCACCAAATAGGCTCAACAGGATCTCCCAAACACTCCAAATCTTGAGAATTCCAGCTTCTCACTCCCATGAACTATGCAACGAGGGAGGGATCAAGTCAGCTGCAGGGCAACTGAGAGAAGCTGAGGAGGGTCATGCTCCCGTCCCCCCACCAGCTCCTACTTGGCCCAGTCCCCCCAGGTAGCCATGCGACCGGAGCCTCATGAAAACGACATGCAAACAGTCGTGCTTCTGCTCTATTTATATAGGTGGCCAGAGGTCGAAAATGTCTGCTGCAATCAAGCACCTGCTGGCTGCTTGACTGTACTCTTAAAGCAGCAGGCACCAACGGTGCCCTGCCACATGCTGATTGTCCAAATCAGAATCAAAACTTCAGATTCAGATTTGTCTGAATGACCATGATCCAAATTAGCACATCAAATCAGTGTCCCCCAAACTGGGCCAAATCTGAATCGAATACTGCCCACTTCACACACCCCTAACACACACACACACAAAACTTCTTCCTACTTCCTCTATCCCCTGTCTATCTATTTCCCTGCTTCAACGCAAAAGGGAGATTGTGCAGTCCTGCCAATGTCCCTTCCATGCCCTCTTCCAGAAGAACTGTGGTCATCTAGTAAAATGTATGTAATCTTTGGAAATGTAGTAATTTAATGTTCATGTTGCTAAAAGCTGCACAATATCATTTCCATTTTTTGGTTTAATCTTTCTCTTAAGAGCTGAATTCCAGGTCTTTTTCATTACCCCCTTTTCTAAAAGTCAACAATTAAATACCAACTCTTCTACAGCTGATACTACTCTAACAAATAAGTCAGAGTGCTTAAATTATAGAAGAAAAACTGTTTATAGAGAAATATTTAAGTTTTTTACTTCCATGGAAGAGCTTTTCCTCACTTCCAATTTTATCCCTTTTTTAATGTCATCCATTCTCCAGATTAAAACATATTAGCAGAAGATATCATATGCATTCAGGATGCTACTACAATAGATGTTTATTTTGGATGCAGGCAATTTGCTAACATGAATCCGCCTTATAAAGGAAAGGAAAGTCTTTATAATATTATATATAACATGTATGCATGTAAATATTAGAAATATAATTTGAAAACTTAGCTCTATTACCCAATGGTTTTTCTGTATTAACTCAGGATAGATTTTCTAAGTGGAATGAAACCACTCCACATTATCAAAAAGTTTGTGTTCTTCTCATTTGCAATTCATCCTCCCTGTCTCTATTCAAAAGCAGGCACCACTGAATTGCTGTACAAGTAAAACTGTTGTAATTAATATCCAAATGCCAGCTTTTCTCTCACCCTCTCAGGCATAACATATTTTGTACTAAAATAAAAAAGTCATTTATATCTTACTGGCAGAAGCAAACATTTTGCATAAAAAGAAGCAGTTCTAAATTAAAATAATTTTCTAATACTGCTATTTCAAGTAAACTACAAAGGTATTGTTATGAGAGACTTTAAAAGCTTGGTGAATTTTAGGTCAGAATAATTTAAAGGGCTGTAGGATCTTGAAGGCAGCTGTGACTGAGTGCATTATTCAGGGAAGACAAACTCAAAGTAATTATACAGAACACTGAGTTAAAAAGAATAGAATTCTATTTTTCAAGTTCATGTGCAGTTAAATGCTAAAACTTAGTTGGCTGGGTGGATCTTTGGGAATTATTTCTGCAAAGAGTCCTTATGCAAGTCATGCCTTTCCACTTGCTAACAACACAGAATTTGTCCTGTGCTTCAGACGCTTAGTCTTTACTACCACATGGGGAAAAGACCAACCTAAGAGTCGCAGGCCTTTACATTGTTTGCATAATACATTTGAATTTAGGAGATAGAAATACAGTTTTGTGGGGTACAAACCACCATTTTTGTTCTGGTTTTGTAAGGTGCCTGGAATAATGGGGAACCGCTTCAAAGGCTACTATAATACACGCAAGAAAAAAAAATGTTGTTTGTTTTGACTAGGCTGGACAGCATCCTTCTGTCAAATAAGGCAGTTCTCATTCAGTATTTATGCAGAACTCACCTACTGATGTGAATATAGTACTGCCAACCTCAAGCAATCAAAAATAGGATGTTTGGCCACAAAAAAAATCATAAAATGGCCTGAAAACATGGTATATAAAATAAGGTATTGGTAGCTCTTTTTATTTCCTTTCATGTTTTCAAGGGGAGGGCTAGAAAGGGATCTGGCCAATACCCAGCTTGTAGCCTGGGCAGTTTTCTGTGCAACAGGAGATGCAACTTCAAATCCCTCTGTGTGTGGAGAGAGGGGCCTAGAACTTAGATCATCTGTCTGTAGACAAGAGATCTAAATCACTAGGCTGTTGGGCCCAGACCCTTCAGTCCTTCTTATCCTTTTTTTTAATTTGGGTAGGGATATGTCTAGGATGATTCTCTTTCACCACAAGCAGAAATTAATGCCAAACTGGGTGCCTCTACACATGCCATAAATTCAAAGCAACAAACTTTGTTTGAATGTGTGCCTGGGACCACAGTATGTTGAGCCAAGTTGGAGCAGCCCCAGCTGGCAGACGGCCTGGGGGGTCAGCCTCCCAGCCCAGGACTGCTCCGATCCAGCTCATCGTTCTGTGCAGGGGCTGGCTGGGGCATTAGAGTGCTCCAGTGTGGGGCTAGCTAGCAGGCAGCCCCACACTGAAGCATCCTCATGACTCAGCCCGCCCTGTAAGTGTCTACACGTGAATTGCTATGCACTAAAACACTCCACCTCAGGCTAGTGCTTGTATTTACCAATACCAGCCTGTGGCAGAGTCTATTAATTTACTGTAGGCTAATAGGGTGGCGTGCATAGATGCTGAGACATTTACTGTGGAGCTAATTAGGCAACTTATCTTCAGAAAACTCACAATTTTCTCTTCTGCTATTGAGTTAAGCAGTGGTCTATAGTACTAATTCATAAAAATTATTGTTAATATATGTTTTTAAATTACATTCTGTTACTGATCACATTTCTATGGCATCTAGGCAGTGGGGACGGGGCACTGCTAATGGAAAACTGGATTTTCAATTCATAAAACTTTTCATGAGAAATTTCTGTAGGCCATAGAAAATTGTCACTTTAATTGAACAATCAGACTACTGAAAGCCCAGAATTGTTTTTAGTTTTCAAAAAACAAACTCTCCAGGAAAACTGCTTTTGAATTTGAATTTGAATCTGAAATGCTGCTTCAGAAGACTTCACTTGTCTCCTCTGATTCCTGTCCTCCTCATTGGAATGGGCTTCCCAGATACAATGTGCTTCTTGAAATAGTACACTGCAATATACAGCATAAGGCACCTAATTATAAATCCAATATGGCTCTGAGGTAGCATTCCTGAATCAAAATTTTGCTTTGGAATCATCTTTTCACTGAAAAATTCATATTTTTGCAAGAAAAAAATATTTTATGACCAGTTCTACTCTAATTAATTCCATCTATACAAAGTCCCTAGGTATTACTGACCCACAAGAAGTGCAAATTTTCCACAGCTGTTCTTTATTTTCCTAATGGTTGCCTGGTAAAAGCACAAGAGACCTATATTTTTTTTATTCAAGTAAATGCAATTAATGTTAAACAAACAAACTAGCAAACTGCTTCTGCCTCTCCCCACACATTTCCTACACATTTTTATACATTCTAGAAAAATAAGAGAGGCCATATATCCAAATTATTTTCTTTTGCAGGTCACTTCTAAAGCAGGTTTTGCTACTGCTGAATTAGAAGAGTAAATGGTCTAAGATACATGGAGGGGAAAAAAAATCAATTCACAGCTAAAATATATGCTTTCATTTTCTGTGTCCATAAGGAAACAGAATTATTTCAGAACAAAGTAGCTTTACCAAAAAACATCCTGAGAAGCAGGAGCTGGAGCTAAATTAACACATTGGGGAACAGATTTCCCATTGAGATCTGGCTCCAGTGGGAAAAAATAGTCATTATGTTGGCATATCCAGTTATTTCATGATAAAATGGAACCAAAATGTTATGAGGTTGCTTTAGTAGCTCTATACTATCCCTCTCCCAGCCCTGGAAAAGAAGTAAAAACAAAGTTCTCCAAGTTTAATTTCTTTGGTAGTAGTGTAACTGAATGGGGATGACTAAGGATGTGTTCATATGTTGAAATAATCTGGAAGAATTGCCCTGGGTTTACTCCCTGATAAGAAAACTTACGCAGAGAATCCTGAATGGATATTTGAATGCTGAGTTTGCAGTGATCATGCTTCACAGCCATGGGACCCATGTGCACACATCTCAGCATGCTCTGCCCTCAGTGGGCCCATCTACAGGAGATGCTTAGCAGCAAATTAGTATAGTTTATGGTGAAGGAAGCACATGGGACTACACATGCACATGCTTACTTCACAGTAAATCTCGTTATCCCAAGTAAATGTGTTACCTGCAAATGCAAGTAGCAAATTTACTTTGCATTAATGGTACATTGTACTCACCTAGATGCCTGGCTTGGAGCCAAATCTGCTCTTGGTCAGCCATCCATGAGGGTGTGAGAGATAATTCCCTGCACCTGAGAGCTGCCTACTGCTGAGGCAAGCTCTGCCACAGGAGCCCAGGTGGGGACTATGTTGCCCTGCCCCAGCAGCAGTGAGCTCCAAGCCCCCTGCTCCCAGGTTACAATCACAGAGCAGGGGCTGGGAGATAAGGGTCTCCCAGCAGGAGCTCTGCAGCTGTGGAGCCAACACTGGGAACTCCCCGAAGGTTGGGGCTGGGAAGCTTGTTCCCCACCCAGGTTCACCAATGCAGAGCTTGTGGGGGGACAGACTGGGGAACTTGTTCCCCACCCAGCTCTGCAAGTGTGAAGCTTGGAGGGGAAACAAGCTGGGGAGCTTGTTCCTTGCCCAGATCTACCAGCGTAGAGCTGAGGGGGTCAACAGGCTGGATAGCTTGCTCCCCACAGCCTGGGAGCTTTTTCCTCACCCAGCTCCAAAAACGTGGAGCTGGAGAGGGAACAAGCTCCCCAGCACCCACTCTGCAATCGCAATTGCCATCACAAAGCAGGGAGCTCTCTGCATGGGGACAGTCCCACACCCAGCCTCCAGCTGGCTGCATGGGGAAACACAAGCAGCCTGGAGATGGCTGGGTACTTCCCCATGCAGCTCAGCACTGGCTGAGACCTGACTCAGTCAGGGGCAGGTCCCAGCACCAGGCCCTAATTGGATGATTGAGCCACAGGGTTTAGAAAGAGCTGCAGGGGTGGAGCAGTTCCCAGCACCCCACCCCAATCTGCCAGAGCTGCTAGCTGCCCCACCACAGGATTGGGGAATGGGCTGAGACCTGCCCCTCCCCTGCAGCTCTTTCCAAGCACCATGCCCCTGATTGGGAAGCCAGGGCCAGGACCTCCCAGCTGCCAGGGCAGGGGGACATTGTCCCCACCCCAGCAGTAGGCAACCCCTAGGCCAGTAGATAATTGTCTCCTTGCCCAGTGCTCCCTGCCAGAATCTGGGCTAGCACCCAAGAGGAGTCTGGAGTGCCCACTGGTGGCTGCAGGGAGCTGGGGCAAATCTCCCTAATCACCACATATTTAGACACCTAATCAAAAACTCTTACTGTGCAGTAGTTTATTGCACAGGAAATCTAGGCTGGAGGAAATGCATGTGTAGATGTGCCCAGTCTGCATGGAGACAGAATAGCAAAGGTGCACAGGGCATGCCTGATTGGCTGGCCCTGACTACCCAGGATCTGTCTGTGTATCCCTGCAGCATAAAATGGGCATTGTGAATGGGGTGGGGGTTCTTTTCCCTGCTTGGCTGGAGCAGTAGAGTCCAGTGAGTGGCACAATGTCTCCCTGTGGGGGAGAGAGGGGAAGACAGGAGCAAACCATCCTGGGATGCTGAAGGACTTTACTGGGGCTTCTCTCAGAAAAGAATCTGTACAGACATACACTTTCCCAGAAGAAATTCTCCTGGGATCAACTTAACCCTGGTTGCTTCCAGGTTATTTTTATTCCAGAAAGCCATTTTTAATCTGGGAGAAAAATCCTGAGCACCTAAACATTCATGATGTCTCCCAGGAAGGCAGCAACTCTCTCAAGAGAAAACAAAATGTCTGCACATGGCCTATGGCAAGAGCCTCAGGTGTTGCATTTGGGGGACCAAGGGCACAAAAATAGTCACCTCCACAGTAGCAACTACCCATACCACATCAACACTATGGCAGCTGGCATTGTCCTATGCATCATAGCTCCCCTGGGCACAAAGCTGCCCCATTATGACTCTGCTTCTTGGAATTATGAATAGTTTAATGTAAGTTATAGTGGTATTTCTTCTATGCAGGTCCCAAGATGTTATCATAAAATCACAAAAACATAGAAAATTAGGGTTGGAAGTGACCCCAGGATGACAGGGTCCCACCTAGTCAAAGCAGAACCATCCCCAGCTATGTCATCCCAGCCTATGCTTTGTCTATCCAGGTCTTAACAACCTCAAGGATGAAAAGTCCACCTCCTTTCTAGGTAATCTGGTCCAGTGCTACTACCCTCCTAGTGAAAAAGCCTTTCCTAATATCTAACCTAAACTTCCCTTGCTGCAACTTGAGACCATTGCTCCTTGTTCTGCCATCTACCACCACTGAAAAGTCTAGCTCCACCCCCTTGTAACCATCCTTCAGATAGTTGAAGTCTGAAATTAAATCCCCCTCAGTCTTCTCTTCTCCAGACTAAATAAACCCATTTCCTCAGCTTCTCCTCAGAAGGCATGAGCCCCAGTCCCCTAACCATTTTCATTGCCCTCCACTGGACTCTCCAATTTGTCCACATCCTTTCTGTAGTGGGCGGCCCAAAACAGGATGCAATACTCCAGATGTAGCCTTATCAGTTTCAATAGAGGGGAATAATTACTTCCCTTGATCTGCTGGTAATGCTTCTACTAATGTAGCCCAGTATACTGTTAGCTTATTTTGCAACAAGGGCACACTGTTGACTCATATCCAGCTTGTTGTCCACTGTAACCTCCAGGTCTTTTTCTGCAGACTTTTTGCTTAGTCAGTCAGTCCCCATCCTGTACCTGTGTGACAGGGGGCACACACAGGACCAGGTCTCAACCTCACTCTGCCCACCTGTCTATATGGGGCAGTCTGCCCAGTCTCACCTGTCATGACTTTGTTGGCATAATAAACTGGTGGTAAAGGCTGGAAGCTGCCCATTATATGCTCTGATACCAGGGAGTGCTATACATGGCTCTGTACCTCCCCTACATGGTGGCCCATGCTTTGCAGATGGCATCTAGAAGTTTATTAAATTCTGGCTTAAAGCCAAACCAAACTTAGTCCTCTGTCAGGCCTCTTGCACACATGCACTCATACTGCCCCCCTCTCACTGGGACCTCTTGCACTTTGCCTTCTCTCACCAGGCCTCTTGCTCACTAAACAATACTTTGCCCCTTTCACTCTGCCCTGCTCCCTTTAGCGACCCTGTGAGCCATCAGGCGTATCTGAATCACCCCTTGGCTGGTGACTTGCAACCTTTTGGGCCACTCCTGCGACTCTCATCTGGGTAGCAGCCCCATAGCTCCTGCCCTTGCCTCCAGGGTTTTCCAAGCAGCAGCTCAGCCAGGTGGTGTTGCTCCCTTGGCTATAAGGAGAACACTGCTGTCTCTACCAGGTTTGCCTTTGTTTGAAAATGGCTGCCTTAATCAGGCACCTGCCAGCTGCCTGTTCCAGCCCTTAAAGTGGCAGGCACCAAAGGTGAACTGCCATACTGTGCACTGGATTGTTCCATTGTAAGTTCAGGACTTTTTACTTTTTTCTTATTGAACCTCATGAGATTTATTTCAGTCCAGTCCTCCAATTTGTCTAGATCTCTCTGAATCCTAGACTTACCCTCCAGCATATCTACTACTCCCCACAGCTTCGTGTCATCTGCAGACTTGTAGAGGGTGCACTCTATGCCATCTTCCAGGTTGTTGATGAAGATATTGAAGAAAATTGGCTCCAGGACTGACCCCTGGGGCTCTCCACTTAATACCAGCTGCTAACTAGAAACTGAGCCATTACATGTTGATCCTGACAATCCAGCCATTTTTCTATGCACCACAAAGTCCTTTCATCCAACCTATAGTTCCTTAGCTTGCTTGCAAGAATGTTGTGGGAGACTGTATCAAAAGCCTTGCTAAGGTTAAGGTACATCACATTCACTGGTCTCCCTTCATCCACAGAACTAGTCACCTCAACAAAGAAGGCAATCAGGTTGTTCAGGCATGACTTGCCCTTGGTGAATCCATGCTGACTGTCCCTAATTACCTTCTACTCCAAATGCTTAGAAATGGATTCTTTGAGGATTTGTTCCATGATTTTTCTGGGGACTGAGGTGAGGTTGACTGATCTGTAGTTCTCCAGATCCTCCTTCTTCCCTTTCTTATAGATGGGAAGAATTTGCCCTTTTCTAATCATCCAGGATCTTTTACAATCACCACTTTTCAAAGGTAATGGTTAGTGACTCTTCAATAACATTAGCCAACTCCCTCAGTACCCTTCAGTGCATTATGTCTGACCTTGTGGACTTGTACACACCCAGCTTTTCTAAATAGTCCCTAACTTGTTTAATCACTTTCATGTTTCATTAGTTTTGGCTGCTCACCTTCTCCCGAAACTGCTGCCAGGTATAGTAGTCTGGGAGATGACCTTGCCTGTGAAGACTGAGGTGAAAAATGCATTGAGTACTTCACCCTTTTCCTCATCACCTGTCACAAGGTTGCCTCCCCCATTCAGTAAGGGACTCACACTTTCCCTGATTTTCCTCTTGTTGTTGCCATACTTGTAGAAACCCATCTTATTACCCTTCATATACTTTGCTAGCTGTAACTCCAGTTGCACTTTGACCTTCTTGATTTCATCCCTGCATGCTCAAGCAATACTCTTATATTCTCCCCTAGTCATTTGTCTGCTGTACTTCTTGTATCTTCCTCAGCCTCAACACCATCTTTGCCAGCCTTCTACCTTTTGTATCCCAAACTGAGCCAAATTATACCATTCAGCCTCAGGACTAAATTCTGCTCCAATTTGTATGCCATGCACTCTGTTATACTTATGAAAAACTAGGTGTAAAATGCTATTCTGATTTAGCAACACTTTCTATACAGTAAATTATTTTTGTAAATGACTACAAGAGTCTCACAGCTGTGAAGAATTAGGCCCAGGTCAGCATATTAGTAAATATTATGCTGTCCACAGTTGCAGCCAACTTCTAATGAAATATAAAGCAGGTTACCCATGCTCAAAAGAGGTTTTTTTCCTTTGCTTACTGCCCTGAAGCTAGTTGTTTCCATTTTCAGTCACAATATTTAGAAACCACATTGCTGTGCAGTTTTGTTAGCAAGAAGGAATAGCATTAACTGACTGGTCAGTTTTAGATATTCTAAATGGACTCCATTTTCAAAGTGTAGTCATTTCTGTTTTTATATTTCCCTACATCATACTAAATGTGCTATCAACCTTTGGTTCTTGGGGTTGATACAAAAAAAACCCCACCTAAGACTTTTGTAGAAGAGAAGGGGTCATCACCAGGGATGACTATTCTGCAGTCACTCGAGGATGTAGGGGGGCAGTCAGGAAGGTCAAGGCAGAGATGGAATTAGGATTAGCTTCTCAGATTAAGGACAATAAGAAGTCCTTTTTTAAATACATAGGAGGCAAAAAGAAGGTCCCAGGTAA
>NW_017728886.1:197939789-197947033 GCF_001723895.1 Crocodylus porosus | reverse complement strand
AAGTGCTACTTCACGGTCAGGGTGGCTAGGATCTGGAACCAACTTCCAAGGGAAGTGGTGCTGGCTCCTACCCTGGGGTTTTTTAAGAGGAGGTTGGATGAACACCTTGTGGGGTCGTTTGACCCCAGTAATCTTTGCTGCCATGGCAGGGGGTCAGACTAGATGATCTACTCAGGTCCCTTCCAACCCTAGAAACTATGAAACCATGAAACTATGAAACTTCTGACTACAAAATTGTTCATGGGAACATGCAATCTACAGAGATGCTTACTGTCCTCTTTGTTCACAGTCTATCACCTCTGCTACCTTACCTACATTCTTTAGCTCACTAAAATCAACTCAGTAACTCCAGCTCTGATTCAAGAAGAGACTTAAGCACATGTTTAAATCAGATGCCTCAGGAGAGTGCTTAAATTCTTGGATAGGACTTAATCACATGTTGAAAGTGCTATTCTAAAGAGGAATGCAGCTCTAAATTCTCCATCATCATAACTCAGAGAAGATTTGTTTGCACGTGTCTAACATAAATCAGCAGGATCTAGAAGTCTTCATTAAAATGTCAATTATATGAAAATCTATGCATTTTGGTGGTTAACTTTTGCATGCTGCTATTTAATATTTTATACCTTTAATTAGCATAAGGACAGCTATTTACAAACATGATGGATTATTAATGCTGTATTTGCATCATAGCTGTTTTCACTCTGAAGCAATTGAAAATCACAAAGGTATTAGTTGTAGATTTAGAGCCTGTGTTAATAAACAACTGTCCATTTACCTTGGTTTGCCATAGGAGTGAAATTGACATCTTACAAGAAGCATACTCCTAAAACATACAAATTTGTATTGGTTACCAAAAGATATGACTTTTTAAGAAATGTGATACTACTTAACATAAGAAAAACAACATCTGACTTTGGTTTCTGGCACTATGAATACTGAACAAGAGTCTGTTGTTTAAATAAACTTCAGATGCTCAAAATGAAATGAAAGAAAGGAGAAATCTTTATGGATTACCCTGATAAGCAGTATTCCACTGCAGAACACTATGTATTTATAGGTAGGAACATACAATTCATACAATTCCAACATAACAGTTATACCCTGTGGAAGGGAGATTATATTACTGCTAAGACTTTTATAGCTCTGTTTAGACACTGGAAACCCTTGTATATCCACTTCTATAGGTATGTAGAAGGAAGGGATAGAGAAGAAGACTGTCCCAGCCCCTGCCATGCTCCCATGGAAACAGCCCTACAGGCGGGGGAATTCGCCCAGGGGTGTTCAGGGAAACAGAGCTGCTAGAAATTCTGGGAGTGCAGGAACCTGTACTCTACAGCAGCAGTTCTCAACCTTTTGCACCTTATGTCCCACTGACCATTTTGTCAAAAAACCCTGGTCCCACCATAATAAAAGCAAAACCCCACAAAATTTCACTGTTCAAGATATCTATTGATTCATCTAGTTGAAGTGGAAACAACTGATTTTTTTCAGTCGAGGCAATGAGTTGAAGTCCCACCTGCACAACCTTCAAGTCCCACCAGTGGGACACATCCCAATGGTTGAGAAACACTGCTCTGGAGAACCAGGTCTGATTGGCCTGTGGGAAGCAACGGGCCATTTAAAGGGTGAATGCTGAGGGAAACATGGCATTTAGCATTCCCAGAAGAAAGACACCAAAGCCTGCAGGAGAAGAGAAAGACCCACAGGAGGGAAGACATGAGAAGAGAAACACTTCCCTAGACACTGGACCCTTGGGAGCTGTGAGGAACAGGATAACCCTGAGTGAGGATCATCCTCCCAGAGAGATAAGTAAACCTGGATGGTGGGAGACTGACGAGGAGGGTCATCCCCATAGAAACCCAAATTAGGATCCTGGGGAGAGAAAACCCTGTAAGCTAGGACCAGCATAACCCAGCTGAGTGGAGGCAGATAAGGAGAGATAAAGAAAGCAAGCCAGCTACAGGGAGGAGAGAGAAAAGCAAGAGGGAAACTGAAACAACCAACCCAAGGGAAAAGGTTGACCTGCACTGCTGGTGAGAGGAACCAAGCACACGCATGGAGGATAGGGCAGAGCATGCCTGGGAGAAGGTAGAAGGACTCAAGATAGAACCAACTCCTGGGAGCAGAAGACAGAGAGAGAAAGACCCAGACAAATTCCACCCAAGACCCACGGAGCACAATGACCATCATGAAAGGGACAGGGTAAAGGAGAGATTGGAGCCCTGCAGAAGATCTGTGAGGAGACTAGATGGACTGCCAAGCCAGAACATCCAACCTCCTGAACATATTTACCATCAAGGTGTGGCAGGAGAGTGTGGGGGATATATGAAGTGCAGTCCCAGTAACTCAACATGGCTCTGAAGTGAGAAACTATGGCTCACTCGCAAAGACTCTTTCAACTTTTAGGCATGTGTAAAGAAAACAGGGGACCTAAACTGAAGCAGTTTTAAAAAACACTGCTTCAATTTAAGGCTGATTAAAACCCTGTGTCATACACACACCCCACTGACTTACCTGCCTCTTTGGCAGGGAAGGAAGGGCAGGGTGCCAGCAGGCAGAGCAGTCCATAGGGTGTGGGGTTGGGACTGGTGTTTCCCTCTGCAGCAGGGGTGTCCCCCCCATGGGACCTGCCACAGGCACCCCGCATAGGTGGTTCTGGGGGGCACCACAGCTACAGAGGGAAGCACTGGGCCCCTGTGCAGCTCAGGCAGGCAGGCTCCGGGGGGGTGGGGGGAAGATTAGCCTCACTGCTTTTCTTGGGCACAGCCTGCTTTCCTGGGATGCTGCCAGGCTGCCTGCAGGGCTTCCTCCTAGTTCTCTTGCCCAGTGTTTCACTCCATGGCTTTAGGGGTAGCAAACTAAAACTCTTCAAAGGAGTTTTAGTTTTCTGTACCCCAAGTCATTTAAGGCACATTACACAGCTGAATTTCCTACAGCAGCTGGAATTAATGCACAATACACCACTGACTCATGCAAATGCCAACACTATTAAAGCGGTGCAAAAGCATTTAGCCTGCTTTCAAGTGTCGTGCACACAAGCCTCTCATTTCCTGTACACATGGCCTTTGATAAGGTAGGATGGAGTACACTTTGCTACTTTCGTTTTCCAATGTGTTAAGTTGATTGATTTCACGGGGATTAAGCATCATACTGGAGGGTGGTTTGTAGATTCCAACTCTGATGAATAGACAGCCTCTGATGTTTCTGAACAGATACTGGAGATTTTTATATCCTAAATCTGAAGAGATATTATGAATGTTCTCCCATTACTTGGTTCCTGTGCACAACCTAGGCACAGTCACAATCCTTGCAATTATTAAAAGTCCGCTTTCTGCTGTACTGTTATCTCTAGTAAACAAGCACATAGTGCTTTCCTTTAGTTGTTCTGTCCTTCTGTTTCCTTGCAATCGCTTGTTAGGACTACCAATTCCCCAGTGCCCTACTTGCTTTGAAGTGTTACCTACTATATCTCTGATTTAGAGTTTATTTACTAATACAATGTTCATTTTCCTGTAAAATGGCAATTTGAAAGCTTTGTGACTTCCAGACAAGAAGCTTTGTTAAATTTTTTTTTAAATTACTCCTCCTAAAACATCTGTGAAAAGAAAGTCAAATATTTAGAAACTCTTAATTAATGACTACTAATTTTCATTAATTTGCAGTTAATTTGCATGCTAGGTAACATTAAGCTCCATTTTAACACAGACTTTGTGCATTGTAATATTATGTTATAGTGAAGCATTATGAATATTACAGTATTACATGGACTATAATTCAAAGAATGTTATGACCTTCTTAATGACAATTTCTTCACACCTCCTTGCATATGAAGAGTTCTCTCATATATCTTTATTTGTCTGAAATATATGGACAAGTCTTCAAAGAAAGTAGCTTGTCTTTCTACATGTTTTGCAATTTGCTATTTATACATACAATTACTACTTTTCATATAAAACTATATTCTGCTATGCATTTTAACAGAACTCTTCACTGAAACCAGAATATATCCCATGGACTGTACCCCTTAGAGTTTCTAACAATTTCTATTGCACCTGTATCTGAGTTAGTCCTTGTTACTAGTACTCATCCTGATGCAGAAGTTATGAAAGATATAGGACTATTTAATTAGTTAATTATCTCTGTTGATTAGTCTGAACTCTTTCAGATCTTTTTATGATCAAATTCCCTTAGCCAATGCCTTATAAGATTCATTATTCTAGAAAGACAGAGCTATATATTCAAGTCATTGCTCTTGTCATGGTCGCTGATGTAGTCAAGCGATGATGACTTTGAAGACTGGGAGCAAGACTCTAAACTGACAACAAAAGATCATGTTGCTAGCAGCTGGCTCACCTTTACAGGCAAGACAAAGAGAAATACAAGGCTTGTTTTAAAGTAGTCTCTTGAGAATGGTTATTCTTGGGGCTTTCTTTGCAGAAGAGTACACCACAAACTTAGTTCACTGCAAATGTAGTTCTACCTTAAACACTCCAAACATTCTTATCATCCCAAAATGAAAGGAAAATGGGAGCAATCTAACTGGACATCTAAGTGAATCAACAAACATGTCATGACCCTTGGCAAAATAAGAGTCAGCTAAAAATGCCCTCTATACTAGCTTACATAATCAAATAAAAACAACACTATATTTTATTGGAAATATGGTTTTCATGCAATAAAAAACAAACTGAAACAAAAAACTGTGGATAAAAAATATTAATACAAATGATACCAAGACACTGCCTTCTCAAAGACCACAAAAAAGACAGCACTTGTACCCTCATCCAAATATTTAATAAAAATGAATAAAATAATAAGACCACCAATAGCTGTAATCAACATGACTTCATTTTTCCTCTTTGGTAAGGTAAATTGTAGGATAAAACAAAAAAAAGAATGATTTAGCAAACTTCAGTTCATAAAAAATTTGTCCCCTTCCCCCCACTGCAAAAAAAAAAAATCTGTCAACCTATCACATGCAGAATCACTAAGTAAAGTTATTTACGATATATCATTGAAATTTAATCACCTGAAGTGCACTAGATGTGATATGCCTTGACTTTAGCAAGGCTTTTGATATGGTCGCTCACAACATTTTCACAAGCAAGCTAAGGGAGTATGGTTTGGATAAATGGACTGTAAGGTAGAAAGAAAATTAGTTGGATTGTCAGGTTCAGAGGGTAATAATTAAGCTGTGCAAAGCTTCAGATTGTGATTCAGATCTGGAGATGATTTGGACAATTTGGAGGCCAAATCTACAAATCCAAATAAAATCACTAGAAGCTTTAGGCTTTCCAAATTGATTTGGAGCTTCCAAATTGATTCAGAAAAGATTTGGTGATTTAGAGATTCAGCCATAGGGTATAATGGAGAATCAATGAAATATCTCTAACTGCACTGTTTTTTCTGCTGATTCAGATAAAACTGGCAGGGCTGGTAGCCACTGCTGAGGGCATGAAGTCTGCCAAGTTTCAAGGTGATAGGTGCAGATGTTTCTGGGAAACTGCACCTCAAGCTGCTGACAAGCAAAATTCATGTCACTCGTGTGTGTTAAGCCACAGTCGGGTGAAACCTGCAAGGGTGGTAGCTCTTGCTCAGACCACAAAGCCTGCCAAGCTAAGCCTGAAAAACCTTCTGTCAGGCTGAGGAAGTACTTGCAGTTGGTGTGTCTCCTGGTCCTGGATGGAAGGAGTTAGTAAAGAAGCCACAGGCTGGCCTGGCACACAATGCAGGAAAGAAAGCCAGTCAGTGAAAATGGAAATGGAGGCATCATGGGGTGAGGCACGGGCTGGGGTGGGGAAGGGGGATGTAGCAGGGCAGGTAAAAGTGCAGAGGTACCTGCAGAGTCAGACGTCCAAGTTTTGCCTGCCTGTGACCAGAGGTGCAGGGCCCCAGAACCCAGACTCCCCCTGCAGTTTTCACCCCCCTGTATCTTAACATACACACAGTGTCACCTATGTCATGAGTTTTGCTTGTCAGCAGTTTGAGGTGCAGTTTCCCAGAAACCCCTGCACCTATCACTTTGAAACGTCATGCCCTCAGCAGTGGCTACCACTCTTGCAAGTTTTATCTGAATCAGCCAAAAAACAAGAAAGTTATAGATATTTCATTGATTTCCTGTTATACCCTGTGGCCAAATCTCCAAATCGCTGAATCTTTTCTGAGTCGATTAAGCTGAATCAAATCAGAAAAGTGATTCAGATCTCTAAATCAAATTGGACAAATCTGAATCAGTCAAATCTGAATCCAAATTAAATAGTTGCCTATCCGCACAGACCTAGTAATAATCAATGGTTTGATGTCTATTGGGTAGCTGGTACAAAGTAGAGTGTCTCAAGGGTAGATACTGTGCCCATTTTTTTCAATATCTTCAACAACAACCTCAAAGATGGGATGGAGTGGTACCCTCACCAAATCTGCAGATGACACCAAGCTGGGAGGAGTAGTAGATGCACTGGAAAGCAGCGATAGGATTCAGAGAGACCTTGACAAATCAGAGGATTGAACTAAAAGAAACCTCATGAGGTACAATAAGGACAAGTGAAAAGTTCTTCACTTAGGATCTCTCTATTCATTGCTGGTGAAGCCATATCTGGAGTACTGTGTCCAGTTTTGCCCCCCCCCACCCATGCACACTATAGAAAGTATGTAGACAAATTGGAGAAAGTCCAATAGAGGGCAACAAAAATGGTTAGGGGACTGGGACAGAAAACTTTTAAGGAGAGGCTGAAAGCACTGGCTTTACTTAGTCTGGAAAAGAGAAGACTGAGATAGGATTTAATTGCATCTTTCAACTACCTGAGGAGGATGGAACAAGACTCTTCTCAATGGTGGCAGGTGACAGAACAATGGAGCAATGGTCTGAAGTTGCAGCAAAGGGCATTTAGACTAGATATTAGAAAACAAACTCTCATTAAGAGGTTAGTAAAGCACTGCAAACTCTCATTAAGAGGTTACTCAGAGAGGTTGTAGAATCTCCATCCTTGGAGGTTTTTAAGACCTGGTTTGACAAAGCTTGGCTGGGATGATATAATTGGGGATGATCTTGCTTTAAGCAGGGGGTTGGATGAGATATGCTCCTGAGGTCACTTCTAACCATAATTTTTTATGATTCTATACATCATTGCAGAGCCACTGACGGGAATATTTGAACACTCGTGGCGCACAGGTCAAGTCCCGGAGGACTGGAAAAGGGCCAATGTGGTTCCCATTTTCAAGAAGGGGAGGAAGGAGGACCCGGG
>NW_017728886.1:197932354-197938718 GCF_001723895.1 Crocodylus porosus | reverse complement strand
GGGGTAATGTAGGCCCAGCACTCTTTCCTGCTTATGCAGGGGGTCGGACTCGATGATCTATTGAGGTCCCTTCTGGCCCTAGCATCTATGAATCTATGAATCTATGAATGAATCTTTGCGGGGGTGGGGGGGGAAATCCATCTGATCAAATGTAAAATATTGTGTTTTGTCAAGATCTTTGTAACATTCCTGGGAAACTTTTACAACTGTGTAATATTTCCTTTCAATTTCATCATTCAACATTACAACTAACTGCGCTTTATGGTTACCTCAGCAGTAGTATCTCAACACATGATGCCCCCATACTTAGTTCACTCCCGATTTGACACTGCATTTATTCTCTTCCTGTATGGATAAATAGTAGGCCCCATGTGACCAGGCATTAAGTGTGAGCTGTTGCTGTTCAGGTTAATGGGGCCTATATTTATGAGACTACACTCTTCTATTCTTTTAGTATATCTATTTTAATCTACAGCATTAATTCTTTGTTACTTCCCTTATTATGGGTGCATTTTGCAACTGCAGAGTTTTTGTCCAAGACTAGGGATTGCCAAAAGAACCATGGGTATAAATCCATTTATTTTAATGATCTGATTTGAACACCCATATTCAATTATCAACGTTAAAATAAAGGTTCAAACAGAACTGCCTTTTCTGAGGGCCTTGTTACACATTGCACTTTGAGCAGCTCAAATGTTGATTGGTGTTACTGCTAGTTTGAGTTTGGAGCAGTCACATCTTAAAGCTAAAACCTTCTCTGACTGCTGCCCACTACAGGGCTGGTGAGCTAGGACAGACTTCTATTCCTGCTGTAGACTGGGGTTTGTGCGAGAGAAGTTGTTTGAGGGGAGGGGCAGGAACATGAAGCTGGGATGTAGAGGGTTAATGGACTGGCAGTGGGTAGTGAAACAGGAAGTGGACAGAAAATGGGGGTGAGGGAAGGGTAGTGAAATAAAGCACATCAACCACTGAAGGATAAAATAGCAAGCAAAAGCAAAATAATTTTAAAAGAAGTAAAGTGGAAGTAAATAAAAGAAGGTCTCATGTTTTAATATTTTGGGATTTGGGATTGGGCTGGGAGGTCCTGGCCATGCTTCCTGAGGTGGCTGGGAGGTGGGGGCACTGAGGGAAGACACTTTTGGGGGAGCTACTATTCCTGTCCCAGGAAGGAAACCCCAGTTCATGGGGACCTGATCTGGCCCCCAACCCTGTTACCCTGTTCTCCCTTACCTCCCCTGGACCCCACTCCTGGATCCATCAGTGCCATGCAACCTGGGTTGGTGGCATGTGCTTTGCAGGGTGTTTGCATAGGGTTGCATCCCTGGGGTTGGGAAGGTTACACCCCAGGGGATGGGAGGGGGAGCTGATTTGGTGCCAGAACCACCCCCCAGGCAGTAGAGCTCAGGGGGTGGAAAGTTTGTCCTCACAGAGCAAATAGATGGGAGAGGAGACACTGCATCCTGGGATGCTGGAGGACTAATGTGGGCAGCTCATTTGTGGGGAGTGGACATACATTAATGGAACACAAACTGGGTAACATGGATCAGACATAAAACTGCCCTGGAGTGATGTAACTTTAAGCCACCTAAAGTCTGCTTAAAACTAGTTTCAAGTGTTAATGTGTGGACCATCTAAGGGTTAAGAGCTCTAGGAGCTGCCTAAAATTAATGTGTGGCAATGCCCTCTAAGAATGTACTTGGTCCTGACATTTTTAAAGCTTGCCACTCCCACAACAGATGCATCAAGATGACACCAGGTGGGAATACAGTTTCTAGAAAACATCATGATCCCTTGTGTTTCACAAGGTGACATAGGGCATAGCCACACATGCAGGCACATGTGCTTGCAGCAGCTCAAATAGAAGCGGTACAAATTTGAACCAGGTCTTTTGCCTCAGCACACATGCCCAGACATGCACTTTGGTGTGGTGCAAGTTGTGCCATTTGGGGCAAAATAACCCTGCCTGGCTCCTCCCAGATCTGCAGCCCAGGGGAGCTAGAGCCTGGGGCCAGCATCTGTGCTGTCCCCAGCGGTATAAAAAGCTGCCATTCCTGGCCCCATCAGTACAAAAATCTGCCCTGGCAAATAGCTCAGGGCTAGTCACACTCAGGATCTTCTGCAGCCCAGGCAATTGGTACCTGGGGACACTACCCCTTGTGCCAGCTGGACTGCTGAAACAGCCCTGATATTTCATCACACCCTCTACCCACTGCAGCAATCTGTCAATGGAGTCTGCTGCCTGGCTGTGACCTGCTGCACACCTGCCAGACCCAGATGGGGACTGCACAGCCAGTAGAGTCATCTGTCCCTCTGGGCCAGCTGTCAGTGGGCTGTGGTCATGGACCTAGCCTTTGTATAGCACTACTGCCATGTGTGTCCCTGCCCAGCCATCTGGGCAGCTATCACCCAGAAAATGGTTCCCACTGTGGTGGCCTGCTTTGAACTGTCAGCTGCCTCCAGCTGGGTCTTGGGTGCTCTGAGCAAGCTCTTCTGCCTGGGTCCTTGCCACTTGTCTCCCTAGCAGGAATTCTGGTCTTCCCTATTTGAAAACTAAAAAATCCCTGATAAAAAATCCCAAATTCACTCTGTATAATACTCCAATAATCCATGTTCCTCCACAATTAAAACAAAAAAACACTATATATAGAGAGAGTGAGAGACATAGAGACAGCGATAAAGTGGGCAATGTTTTATTGATATATCTACAGTGTTAAAGCAATTTGGAAGCCTACCAGTGTCTTTCATCCTAATAAAGTGATTTCTAAATACCTATATGTTTTGCTGTTTGCCTTTGGTTTTCTTACCATAGAGCAGTTAGAGCTTCCCCTGACCCCTTCACTAACCAGGATGTGGGAACAGCTGCCCCTGCAGCCACAGCTCCTGCCAGCAGGTCTAATCCTGCCTGGCAGCTGGGTATCCAGGGTGTGTGCTGGGGAGAGGTGGGGGGCTGTGGGGTGCGTGGGTAGGTGTGGGTGGATTTTGGGGGGGGAACTATGTGGCGGACTGTGGTGGTCTTGCTTAGGAGGGGTGGGTCCCCTGCCCCCCCACAGGGTTCAGCCCCTCTGCAGAGCTCATGGACTGCCCCCACAGGGGCCACAGCCCCCCAGTAGGGTTTAAAGTTGTCCCAACTAGGGCCACATGTCCCCTGCAGAGGCTACCCCCCACATGCCCCACCTCCACTTGCTCCCCCAACATCCCGGATTGCTGTCCTGCCTGGACCCATCCCCTGCTGGCTCCTGCAGCCCCCCGCTAGCACCCCACCCCCTTGAACTGAGCAGTGCTGGGCCCTGGGTGACAACCACAGTAGACCCAGCTGCCCAACAGCGCAAGGAGCCATGTGGCACCCTGCAGGCCCAGGTTGCACTCATGTGATGGGACAGTGGCAGTACAGATGCCAGGTGGCTGGAGCCAATCCCTGCTGCCACCCACTGCTTGCTGTGTGTGTGGGCTCTACCTTGAGGCCCCAGTGGCCCCAACAGCAGCTGCTACTACTGGTGAGTGTGGGGCTTCTTTATTTAATTTAATTTTTTTATTGCCATGATACTAGGACCAGGTGGGGCAGCGAGGGTGGGAGCTCGAGGGGCAGACAGGGGATGGGGCTTGTGGGGGTTTCCCTATGTTCCCTTCCCCCCTCCTTCAGCCCCCCAACCCTCCTACTTATCAGCCAGGAGGTCCCAGTGCCCCAGGCAGCTGCTGCTACTGCTGGTGAGTGAGAGGCTTTTATTTTTTTTTAATTGCCAGGATGCTGAGGTCAAGCAGGGCAGTAATCACAGGGCTCAGGGTGCAAGCAGGGGATGAGGCCAGGTGGGGCACAGAACTTGGGTCCAGCTTGGGTACTTACTGGCACAGAACTTGGGTTCAGCTCCCGAGCAGGCAGTGTGCTTCAGCACCAGGGTGAGGGCCAGCCATAGAGACACTCTGGCTGCCTACCCAAGGGTCTCTGTGGAGGACCAAGATGCTTTTTTTGCCCAGGGTATTTTTTGACCCCTGGATATCCAGGGGTCTAATTTTCCCCAGAGCTGAAAATTTGCAACATGGTGAATGTTTTTATGTTCCTGCATGTGTCACTTGCAGCATCTCAAAGGGCTTTGAAACATTCCAAGTGGCATGTTCATGCTTGCCTGGACATGCCCAACAAGTGCAAAAAAAGAGTCTGTAGGACCTCGCTTAGGTTTAGGTGGATTAGCTGCAGCACAGGCAGCCAGAGGTAAGTAAACAGGCGGGGGAGGGCAGGGATGGTGGAATTAGATGGTCCATGGGAGATGGGTCCACAGGTAGGGGCTGCCTTCTCAGAAGCTAGTGAGGGAGGGGAGAAATAGCTCCGGTGTCAAGTGGGAAGGGTAAAGGGCTATGGCAAGTGGTTGGCTGGGCTTTCCCAGTCCCAGAGCTGTGCTGTGAATGTTTACAAGCTTTCAACAGATCTCATTAACCCTTGCTAGATTAACCCTTTATTGATCTAAAGTTAGTTCATCTCTGAGGTTCTGAAGTTCACCTTCAGATCAGACACACTGTGTTTAGGGTGACCTAAATCCTGTGAATGCTTGCATTGCACACCAGGCATACCATTGGTTAGAGCAATCTAAATAGCCAGCATGCAAGCATTCACAGGGCTTAAGAGAGGGTGATCTAAATGTAATGCTTGTACATATCCATAGATGCTGAAGTTAGTAGTTAAGCAGCTGCTTTCTCCTGCAGGATCCATGGCTTCAGACAAGAGGGCAAACATTATGCATGTGGATGAGTTCTCTAAGTATCCAGCTTTATACACATCATACTTAATTGAGGGGATGGATTTCTATAAAAAGCAATCAAGCAAATAATTGGCCACTGCTGTTTCAGCTGGAATTTCAGAACTGCATTGACAAAAAAACAAAAACAAAAAACCCCCCTGTTCCTCTCATAAATTTGCATAAATAACTGGTGCCTTGAAAATTTTTTAAAAGGGAAAATCTGAGGATGTGGAAATGTTTATGAAAGAAGAGGGAAAGGACTCTCAAAAAAAATGTTACTGATTTTGTACACTCCTCTTTCAAACCAGAGAAGTATTATAACACTCAGACAAACTAGAAATTGAAAGTTGCTCTTTCCTTCCTCAGCCTGTACTCACATCTGTAGCAGGGCTTGCCATACAGACAGATAAAAGCCTTCTTGGGACTGCTATTCACCTTCCCACACAGGTACAGGAGCTGAGAGCTTAGACTATAGTAGCAAGCTACACAGGGGGTGCATCTACACATGCATTAATGTGCCCTTTCTAATATTCATTAAACTTAGTACCTCCAATGTGAAGTACTAAATGTGAATTAGATAGTGCTAATGCATAGTAGCACATTTACAAGTTTTTTAGTGGCTCTTAATGTGCAGCAGATTATTTTACTGTGAACTAGCGTAATGTCACGATTTTTTATGTGATGCTTTAATGCACAATAAAATAGTCTACTGTAGATGCACCCAGGAGGAAGCAACCTGTGACATGAATAGACTGTGGCTCTATATTCACTAGATTGGAGGGGAGGGGGAACCAGATATTACAGAGTTAAGTCACTCTAAATGCCAGTCTAGGCAGACTTTTGGGGAGGTTAAATCAGGCAAAAAAAAATTGGCAGGCATGATTTAAATTACTTCATTTGAGAAGGTCAAAAAACTTAAACTTGAAATGGGTTATCCCATCTAGTGAATGTTTCCTAGCCCAGCTGCTTACCCCAGCCCTGGGGTTGTGCTGTTCCTACCCACTGACCCTGACCAGGCTATTTTTAGCCCACTAATTCCCACACACCTGGACATCCCCCCCCCACCTCTGAGAACCACACCCTTGGAGACCCGCCAGCCCCTGCTGATCCTATCAACCCCTCCCCAAGATGCACCAGCCCCTTCTGAAGACCCACTAACTCCTTACAATCCTGACGCTTCTTCCCCACCCTGAGTTATTTACACCAGGTTCCCAGTGTAGCGGCAGTGAATGTTTGCACAGCTTAAAGTAAATTGTATGATCAAGTACCAGGTGTGGTGAACATCTGTACCCCACTTTTGCATGGATTAACATAGGAAACAATGACCAGATTGGTCACGAGGAGGGGGATTTATAACCGGACAGGTGAGTGATAACGGTGAGCAGGAGTCAGATGATTTAAACACAGCGTATTGGTTACACAGAAAGTTTATTTTACTTACACTACTGATGTGATACAGCGTAGGCAGAGGAGTTGATTTATTCAGTTACAGCATGCAGATATCATGTTACCCAGCATTTACAGGGTGGGTAATAGACTTGATTCCGAGTGATTCACATAAGCTGTTGCAGTCTGCAGATTACCGAGAGCTCTTGATAAGAAAGATAATGACAAAGATAGAGAGATAGACGGGC
>NW_017728886.1:197926731-197932254 GCF_001723895.1 Crocodylus porosus | reverse complement strand
ATCTGTTCTTCTTGAGTGTATACACAGTTCTCTGCTTTGGGCGGAAGTTCTTTCAAAGTTATACTTGGCAAAGGTGACCAATTACTATATGCCAGGCATGAATAATTAATGAGTTGACACTTATGCTCTCTTTGTTTGCTCAAGTTTCAAAAAAAGGGGGGGCGTTATTTTTACTTGGGTGATACTGGTCCTTTTTAGTCACAGGATGGCGCTTGTAGTATATTACTTTAATTTTACAACTTCATTAAAGTAGTTTCATTTTTATCTGGTCACCATGGGTACAGATATCTCTTGTGCTAAGTTGTCAAGGTCAGTTTCTTTCTCTTGTATGGGAGCTCAAATAATTTGAAATGAGGCACAGACAGGGTTGTGTATATGCAGTACTGTTACAAACTAAAAAATAATAGTGTGAGACTACAATTACAGAGTTTTTTGTGTTAGCCTCTGACCTTTTGCCATCTGACCTTTTGCCATCGGCATCTGAAATCAAAGACTTTGATCTTTGACATGCACTGCCTCATATACAGGGTCTCTGGTAACAACTGAGCCTGTTCTGTCCATGTACATGTATTTATATCTAGATATCATATAGATTCCTATATATTTAGATCTGAAAAATGGGAAGGCATTTATTGAAATTTACAACTGATGAGAATTGGTAATTCTTAGATTCACTTTCAAAGGATTATTGTATCCTTGAGTATCTGATTAGGTTATCACTCTTACTGAAAGAAAATCCCTCAGCTAAAACATTATTAATTCCCACAAGCAGTTCTTAAATATTTTTTTTAGAAATAAATGCATTAATTATGATGCCACCTTCACACTCATAATCTTTTAGGAACTAAAAATGAACACAAATCAAAATCTCCAAGTTAGTCTGAATGGCAGTGTGTTGTCATCCTAGTAACAGTTGGGGCCAGGACCAGTAGTCACTGGCTAAGTATAGAGGTTCAAAAAAGCCTGAGGCAGATTTGCAGTAACTTTTCAAGTTTTTTATAAGCACCTTAGATTAGTTTGGGAGCAAACAAAACTTACATTTACCTATGGGGACATGGAGGTCAAGGTCAGCAGTTGGGGGGGTGCTCCATCAGGCTGGCAGAAAATGCCAAGCTGAGCCAAATAGACAGCCACCCTGATTGGCCAGTGTAGTCCCAGCCCCACCCCCAGCAGCTGTTGGCTGTCAGTGGCAGCTGGGGCAAGGGGAGGAACAGAGCATTCTGGCACAAAGACCTCCCACACTATGCTGGCTTAGATCTAGTGGGGCCAGATCAGGGGCCAGGACTACATGGCTATCTACTGCACCTAGAACTGGGAAGAGCAAGGGGAGCAGAGACCCTCACCACATGCCCTCCCCCAGATTGCTGATTTGGGTCTGGAGAGTGCCGGACTGGGACCACACAACAGAGGGCTCCATTCCCTCTCCCTACCCTTAGTTCCCAGTGCCACAGACAGCATAGCTCCTGGCTGCATCTGTCAGAAGGGTTGGGGGGGCTAGCAGAAATGGGGAAACACAGACCGCAACCATACAGTCCAGCCTTGAGCCAGCACAGCTGGGGTGTCATTTCTTACCCACACAGCAGAGGGTGTCATTTCTTACTTGGCCCCCAATCCTGGTTGGGTGGACAGCCCCAGGAGTTGTAGCTCAGAGCCATGCAGCTGTCAGGTGAGTCCAGCAGGGGATGGAGAATGGATCTCCCTGCCACATGAGCCCCCACTCTGCATCTCTGTTGGCTTGGGTCCAGGTCCAGGGCTGGGACCAGGGTCAGGAGGTTCTTTTTCCACACCTGACCTTCCTGACAGCTGCAACCAGGAGTTATGCCTCAGAGTCACAAGCTTTCTGGAGCACCAGAAACTGGGAGCAGGGTGAAAGGAACAGAGCACCCTACCATGCAGGCCCTCCCACCTTGCTGGCTCTGAGCTTGGGGGGGCAGCCAGGTCTACACAGCAGGGGGCTCCACTCCCCTTTCCCCACCCCCAGTTCCCAGGACCATGGACACCATGCAGCTCTTAGCTGTGGCTCCTGGCTGCACCTATCAGGAGGATTGGGCATGGGGGACAGGTGGGAAAATGGAGCTCCCTACCATATGGGCCCCCCTCATGCACTGGCTCAGGGCTGGGGCAGCACGGCCCAGGGGCTCCACCTCCCTCCTGCCCTTTGTTTCATCCACCACTGGGGCAAGCAGGCAGGAGACTGAGGCTTTTCTGTCTCCTGTCTGTGACAGCCTGGGTGTAGGCCTGGACTGATGCTCACCCAGAGCAGAAGAGCACTGGCTGAGGCTAGTACACAGTCCTGAGAGGGGTGCAAGGACAACAAACTAAGGTAATTCAGAGGTCAACAAACTAAGGTAATTCACTTTGGGATCTAGGACAGAAATTTGATATACTGCTGTAATCTAAACCAGTTAAGTCTCATACTACATCCATTCAAGTCTATCTTAGACTGATTTCTATGATTTTGAAACCAGTCTGTGTGTTGAATTTTTGTTCTGTTACAAGTAATTTGCACAGGTTTGTGTGCAATGTCTGTAGCTATAAAGTCTCTTATTCTATCTAAGAGTGAAGGATGGAGTGAAAATGGAGGAAGTTTCACATGGAAGAGGATGTGTATGTTAGGAATCGACTGGTGAGTTATGAGATGAAGAAAACTAACCTCTAAATTATTTTTGTACCCTCCTTAAAATTGCCTATAAATCTTGGACTCTGTTTTCTATTGTTTATGAACACTGACAGGCATTTTTTAGAATAAATCCAGCTTTTATTAAGCATGGAAAACAATCTTTTCCTCTTATTTCTCGTTGGTCCTAGTATCCATAAATGACTCCCTAATGATGATATAGATCCTGCTGTCTCAGCACAGGTAATATAATTAGGTTAAGCTGTATACTTTGGGGCAAAATGTCTTGTAGCTCATTCTCACTAATGTGAAGACGATGTTTTTGACACCTTGTCACAAGATTACTAAAAGATAAATTGTGTAGTGATAAAACTCAGCACTCAAAGTCTCAGTGCAGTTTCTTCCTCTTTTATATACTGTAGCCATCACATCAGTATTAAATTTCACTTAACATAAGCACCTCCTAAAGTACTGCAACATATTAATAATGTGGGCAAAAATCTACCTCCTAACAGATTAATGATTATCATTTCACTGGCAAAATAAAAGAGAAAGAAATAGACATATGCATTAATATTACCTTATTAAGTCAATACTTTAATTCTTAATGAGGTCATTTAAAACTAAATACTAAGATCCATTGGCTCTGAAATATTAAAAAAAACACTTACCTATTGGCATAGCCCAGTTCTACAGGCCTGATTCTGTTCAGCTGAATATGATTTGATTCAGCTTCTTTCACTCTGCCCATCAAGGTTTCTGAATGTGTTCCCAAAAAATGAAATTACACAGGCATACTAATAGCTATTCAACGATGTGGGTTCCATTCATTCCTCCCATCTCCATTGGTAGAATGGAGTATTTTTATCAATAACAATTTTACTTGTGCAGGGGTTACAGTCTCTAAACATCTGTCTTTGGACCTGGGTAGTGCAATAAGTAAAGAATTAAAGTGAACAAGTAGCAGCATGATAAACCAATCAAGCCAAGGATATGGCAAAAGGAAAGTAGCACATGGGAGCAAGATAAGAAAAATAGAAACCCAACATCACGAAGGGGATTTTTTGATACACTCATTTTAAGCATGAGAGAGATGCCTTCAGATATTATCTCACATTTACTAATGGGGAAATAGCTATTTCTATAAACAAACAAAAAATTCTATCCTGGAACAAATGACAAATTTTCATTCATTTGACTCAATTTTCACATATAAATGTCAGACTTTGGCAGGTAAAATGCCAGCATTTTGCTAGAAAAAGTATTTCTTATGAAGAAGATTAGTCTCCACTAGCTCAAATTATTTTTCTAAAGGTCAGAAAGACAAATTCAGAAGTTAGCTAAGTCCAGACTAAGTTTTTGTAACTGATGCTTTTCTTTGTCCCAACCTTTCTTTTGCCCAAGTGCTTTATTTAGGCCCCTGATACACATTACAAATAGTACACAATTAACTGGTTAATCATGCAATAAATTTAGACTAGCCACACATGCAAAGTAATTATCACAGGAAAAGATGATTCTCCAGCTATAAAAAGAGACAACCCTCTATAAAGTGAGCGCTTGAAAATGTGTAACAACTCTAGAGCTGTTTTCTATCCAGCTTTAATTTGAATGTAAGGCAGGGCCCATAGACATTTGACATCACTACCTAACATCTAATTTTCCCTGGCCCTTTAAAAAACAAAACTCCTCTGAATCCAATCCAATGAATCAGAGTGTAAAACAGATTAATTGGTTTAATACATACTCAGAGATGAAGGAGTGCCCAAGTAAGAAACAGGGGTCCAAACAGTCTCCCAAATCAGGGGAGTGGCACATGCAGCTAGGCAGGGCATTAAATGCCTATATACCAACGCTCATAGTATGGGGAATAAGCAGGAGGAACTTGCCCTCAGAATAGCCAGTTCAGACCCAGACATAATAAGGTTAACAGAAACTTGGTGGGATTCATCCGATGACTGGGCAGTTAGCATTAGGGGCTATAGGCTTTACAGGTGAGATAGAGAAGGAAGGAAAGGCAGGGGTATGGCGCTCCATGTCAAGGAGCAATACATATCTTCTGCCAGCAGAATGGGGTCAGAGGAGGGGCAAGCTGAAGTGCTCTGGGTCAAAATACAAGGGGGCTGTGGGGAGAGGGATTTAACAGTGGGGGTTTACTACAGACCCCCCAAACAAGAGGAGGAGCTGGATCGGGAATTTTTGGGCCAGCTTGCAGAGGCACTTAAGGCAAGGGATGTAGTTGTCATGGGTGACTTCAATTACCTGGACATCGGCTGGGAGGAACAGTCAGCCAGGTTGGACCATTCCAAGAGGTTCCTGGCCAAGATACAGGACTTCCACTTAATTCAGGAGGTGCACAGCCCCACCAGAGGAAATGCCCTGTTGCACCTGGTCCTGGCCACAGGCGATGACCTGGTAAGGGACCTCCAGGTCCTTAACCACCTAGGTGATAGTGATCATCGCTTGCTGGAATTCACCATTCAGCGCAGGGTGTCAAGGGCCAGCAGCAAGGCGGTAGCCCTACACTTCAAGAGGGCCAACTTCAATGAGTTGAGATTAGTGGGAGAGGCACTGGGGTTCTCAAGGGCAGGGGAACTCAGTGCCTAAGATGAGTGGTCATTCCTTAAGGAGACGATACTCAGGGCCCAAGGGGTGACCATTCCAACAAAAAGCAAGGGGGGCAGGGAGCCCAAAAGCCCCCCTGGCTCACCAAGGGCATCTGGAAATGCCTGTTTGCCAAAAAGGCGGTGTACAGACAGTGGAAGGGGGGTGCTATCTCCAAAGAGGAGTATACCTCCTCTGCTTGGGCCTGTAGGGGGGCTGTCAGGAAAGCTAAGGCAGACATAGAGCTAGGACTTGCATCCAAAATCAAAGATAATAAAAAGTCCTTTTTCAAATATATAGGG
>NW_017728886.1:197893077-197924996 GCF_001723895.1 Crocodylus porosus | reverse complement strand
AAGTGGTGCTGGCTCCTACCCTGGGGGTCTTTAAGAGGAGGCTTGATGCCTACCTAGCTAGGATCATTTGAGCCCAGTTTTTTCTCCTGCCCTGGCAGAGGGTCGGACTTGAAGATCTATAAGGTCCCTTCTGACCCTACTTCTATGATTCTGTGAAGGAGAAAGGAATTTGGCAAATAAAGCTATTATGAGAAAGATGTAAAAAGATTTAAACATCCCCACAAGCATTTAGAACACACATTGAGATGTTTTCTTTTCTCCATCTGTACTTCAATCATAAATAGAAACAGTGGCTGAGACCCTGGCCCCAATGGCTTCAGTGGCAACAATCTCATGCATGATGAAAGGAGTGTGATGAAAGAAGGGTCATGGGCCTTTTCAATGCAATTTGCTGAAGCCTATAATTTTAAAAGTTGGTTTGATTAAGCTGAACATGTAAAACATTCCCATGTCTGTTTATAAAGAGTCGCAAAGGTGAAGAATCTTCTGTGAATCACGATTATGCAATCAAGTTATCAGCCTCTTTCCTAAAGAGCTCAAAAGGAAAAAAGGAAAAAAAAACTTTTCATTTTCCATTAGGAATGCACGCCCATATACGTATACGTGTGTGTGTGCATGTGCTCATGTTAAGGCTGACAAACAATTTAAAAAATTATTCGCAATTAATTACAGGATCTTTAAAAAGTTGCAATTAATTGCAATTTTAATCACACAGTTAAATAATAGTCAGCACCTCCCGCCCCAACAACCAGAGCCCATGCACCTCCCTTCCACCACCAACAGTGCACAGTCCCAGCCCTGACCCTGGTCCACCCCAAGCCCGCTCCACACACACCCCAGCCACAGCCGACCAGCCATAACCCATGTGAACAGCCCTGCCCCTGGCCCACCCCACGCCTGCTCCAGATACATCTGCCCATGCTGATCAGTGGCAGCAGCCAGGCAGAAACTACTGTTCATTGCAGAGGAAAAGTGGCCTCTCCCCCTCACTGCTGCTGGGCCCTTCTTGCTGCAGCCCCCTGCAGCCCAAACCTGGGCTGTCCTGCAGCTCCTCTGCACTGCCAGTGCTGCCCCACTGGATGCCCTGGAGGCAACAGTGATGGCAGTGAAAAGGAGCTGTAGGACAACCCAGAAGCAGGCTCTGGGTCACTGCAGCAAGAAGGGTCAAGCAGTGGTGAGGGTGAGGGTTTCTCCCATGCCAAGTAGTAGCTTTTGCCCAGCCACTGTCACTGCTCAGTATGGATGGGTGAGTCTGGAGCAGGTGCAGGGCAGGCCCGGGTAGGGGCTGTGCGTGTGGGTTCTGGCTGTTCTGGAGCTGGTCTGCTCCACTTGTCAAAATGATGTGTGCTATTAAGGCAATTAAAAAATTAATGCATTAATGTGTTTTTGTGTTAATCACATAAATTAACTGTGATTAACTGACAGTCTCTCTCAGACAGACAGACATTACAGAGCTAGAATTCTATTATGCTTATTATTTTTTAACATGTATCCTAGTGAGTCTAAAAAATATTTTATTATTTTCTCCAACATAGAAAACTCTAGTCACATTTGGCTTTAGGTTTCCATTTTCTGGATAATACAATTCCAGAACTGCCATCTTGGCTATAAAAATTAACCCTTATCACTCCATACAGTGTTTTTATTGCTGTCTCAAAGATATTTCCAAACTCCTTCATTTCTTATAAGATATTGCTCACACCTAGGCATGTTAGTCTTATAAGCCTTTTATCAAACAACAGAACTCTTTCTGACTGAGGAGTAAGATCCTTATTTACATAATGAACTACTGTTTCACCTCCAGGTTATAGAAATTAATAAAAAGTTGGTTCATTCTCTCTAACAGAAAGATGTAAAATCCTTGACCTATATACACCCATCCTGAAAATAAGTTTAAAAGAGAAACCTAACTTTTCAAACCTAAATAATGTTTCATTCTGAGTTACAAGCAAAAACCAGTATCTGTTATTATTTTATCATGCATTAGCTTTTGATTTCTTTTGATAATCCATGGCAAAAAAATGGACCAATCTAGCTTCCTGCTTTGGAAAGTGAGCATGAGCAATTGCTAGTTTGTCCTCAAAATTTGTATATTTTAAACACTATTGGAAAAATACTTTCCATCTATAATACTTGGTTTGGAAAAGTTCCTAAGAATCTGGATTATCAGAATTCAATATACCTTATAATTTTTCATTCCTGTATTTCAGATTTTATCAGGAATTCACAATATTATTCCTGCTTACTACCTGAGTGATGGACTTAACTCTGAAGACTTGTGGCTGAAGACTGAAAAATGTACTTAGTATGAATATTCAGTAATATTCACGTAAGGCTTTCAGCAAGAATTACTTTTAGTAAACTAATTTTTTTCTTTTTTTACAGAAAATGTTAAAAGAAAACAAAATTAGAAAAATGAAATCAATTTATATTTTTAATATGAGCAAATAATATTTGCTCAAGTCTAATTGTTAAAGCTTTAGAACACCAGTATTTTACATGCTCCCTACACATAAGGGTCTTGTGGGTGACACTTTCAAAGGCACTTGAGTAACTGAGAACTTAGGACTTCTAAGTCACTTAGGACACTTATACACATGCCCAGCACTTGCTCTGATGCATTCAAATTAGAACATGTTACAATCAAATCTGCTGTAGCATTTTAATTAGAATGCTCCAACACCCTCAATGTCACATTTATTCACTGCTCCTACATTTCAAAATGGCAACAGGGACACCTTAACTAAAGCTCATCAAACCATTGAAATAATGTGGAAGTTCCAAAGGGTTAATCTATGATACAAGCCATGCCCAATATAAGATGGAGTTTGGAAAATATTTTACCTTTATTGTAGCAATTTCCTAAATCTTAACACTCTTTGTAGTCAATTCTTGCTCTGGTAATGCTCCCATTTCTTTAGCTGAGAACAAGCCTTGAATAAGAGGGCGTTAAAAAATAAAAAGTAGGGGCTAAAGGATTTGTCTCATTAATTCTTCTTAGCATATTTCTCTGTTTTTATATAGAGAAGCTAGTTAACAATGATCTATGGGCAAAATTTTAAAGATTTCCTATAAGCAAAGGAAGACAAATGTATTTTACGAGATGGTTTCTACACCATCTGCTACAATACTTTACATTAAATGATAGTAGGAATGAGTTCAAGAGAAACTATATAAACAGATGGCCCTGGCATAAAATGGTGACATGTCATTTAAGCATTTTTTTTCATTACATATTACTGGTTTAGAACAAGGGTAAAGCCCAGAATACCACTCAAATGGCAAAACTATTTGGAACTCGTAACTTTTACCAAATGGAATGTCTCAAAGCTACATAGTATTTTAGCTCTTTATTAATCTGTGTGACTTATATGAATAGAAATGTAATCTTCTCTTTGAATTTAGTCGAGTGGCATCTTACGCATATTTAACTTATGCGAATTCAGCTATAAGTGCTGGGCTGCTGGGGCTGCCCACCAATTGCCAACTGGGGCATGGTGCGTAGTGCAGCACCACGTGGTACTGCCTGCATGCGCCGGCATGGCTGGGAGGCGGCAGCTTGCTCATGCTCAACAGGCTGCCCTGGTGGGACGATGCAGCGGAGAACAAGAGGGGCAAGGAGTGCAGTGGGAAGGGTGATTTCAGCTATACACAATTTTCGCCTTGCGTGCTGACTTCAGCGCATAACCCCCGCATAAGATACGACTCCACTGTACTCTACTTGACCTTTGCTCCATTCATTTTGGCTCAAACATACTCTCTGTCTCCTGTTGCCTGTTGATAACATATGAAGGGCTTTCATTCTCATCATGCAGCTGGACATGCACTTGACCAAACAAACAGAACAGAGGAGTGGTATTTTGAAATTATTCACATGCCATGGGCCAATAATTGTCTTTCATTTTAGTTCTGGTTCACCTTTCCCACTGGAAACCTGTTTTGATTTTCCACTGTCAAAACATCTATAGAACTCATTTGGTCCCAGAATGGTTTAAAAGGACAAAAAACAATCTTCTCCCCTCAGCCATTAAAGGGGTGGCCTGTGGAATTCTCTTCATGAGCTTCCACCTCACAGGTCTTAACAATACAGAGAGAATAGCTGACAGGTGTGATCATAGCTACAACATGTTTCTGGAAGTTTAAAGCAGACTGATTGCAACATAAAGACTATTTGACATTTATCCAATGACTTTAAAGAAAGCATATAAATAATTTAAGATTTTGTGAACAGGGTCATATAATAGAACGAAATGGAAGTAATGATGGGAAAATGGGACTTTATCTGTAAGTTTGTGACAAAGGTGTAGAATACACACTAGGGGAAAGTGAATCAGCAAGTATATCCATTTTTAATCATCATTTGGCTGAGCAATAAACATAATACTTCAAATATTTACTCCAGCACGTTACATATGATTGGTAGGTACTAAGCTAAATTACAAAGCTGGAAGGCCTCCTTGGGTTGAAGACTGTGATTTATTTATGCTTCTCCCAAGCTCCTCCCCATTGGAGGGGAGTTCCTTTCCAATCACAGTGCTGTAAGGGAGGGACATAGAAACAATACATAAGGGTGTGTGTGAACTCATCTGTGTGCCTTTTGTGAGATCTCTGTCTCTGTTGCAGGAGCAGCATCTGAAGGATTCCGGCTTGGTAATAGGTAGTCCCTTGCCAACAAATTCTATCCAATCTTTTTCTGTTTACCCTTGCCTACAATCCCTAGTTATCCATTCCTTTCAGCTTATTCTTCCCCCAAAATCCTCTTATTTGTTCTTGCTAGCCTGTCTTCCTCCCCCGACACAAAAAGAAATCTGGATTTTCCGTGACAGTCACTGTGCAGGAAAGCACAACATATACTACATGTATTACATACAGACACACACATTTTGCAGCACACTTTGGTGAAACATCGTGAAACATCTGGCAGGTGCCAGATCTGCTGGAAGAGGGAGAGAGGGTGGAGGGAGAGCTTCAAGCCCCCCACCCCACCCCAAACATAGACACAACCTCTTTCCTGGCAGTGAGGAGTCTTCTGCTGCTAGTGACAACAAAGAGGTAGGAACTGTGTCTGCACCTGCAGCACCACCAGTAACCACAGTCAGCAGCAGCATGACCATTCTAATTTCAGTTTCCAGCATAAGCCTGCCAATGCCAGAGGAGGAGCTGGATCTGGAAGCAGGGGCACTCAGTGTCATAGCCAAGGAAATTCTGGGGAAGGAGGGGAAACTGAGTTTGTGCTCCACACTCCTCAAAGTTCCCCTAGAAGCAGGTCTCCTTCTCCAGAAGGCACCTTGGAGGAGGTTGTGGGAACAAGTGGCTCAGCTCTTCCTACCTGCTGAGGAGGGGGAGGGGGATAAGGCAAGATTCCCCAGTGTGACAGGACTATCACTATCGGAGTCTTTCCAGGAGTGGCTCCGCCCTCCTGTAATGGGCCAACCACCTGCTTACTCGCCTGCCACACCTTGATCTTATTTGATTAATGGATTGTTGTAATCAGCGGGAGGCTGCCTATTTTATGCGCCCTGGTGACAAAGGGTGCTATCTGCAGCTCCTTTCCTCCCCTACACCGCAGCCCAAGCCTCGCAGATGGTACTGCCAGGATCTTGACCTGGGCCTTGCTGTAATTCAGTCCTCTCCTTTACCTCATTGGGGCTCCTTACTGCACCCCTGTCTTTGCTCGGGGCTCCTCGCTGCCCCCTTCACTCTGGGGCTGGGGCCAATGCACCCCCAAGATGCTGCACCCTCTCTGGCGCCAGGACCCCCATGCTACTGTGGGGTCCCTATGAGGCCTCCTCCAACCCCTAATAGCCTCACCCAGTCCTCCGGTAAAACAGTAAACACAAAGCACAAAGACCCTGGGCTATGATGTAAAACTAAACCATCCGGTCAAACAACATTTGATCCCTACTGGGAAAAAAGCTTCAGCCCATGGCAGCAAACCAGTGGATGCTCATGCAGTCAATCCTTGCCCTGCTCTCTGTTCTGGCCAAGCTCCCCCTCCTTGGCTGCCAGAGGGGAACTGCAACCCTGGCCTCCTGCCTGGACTTAAGAAGGACTGAGCCCTGCCCCTTCTTGTCAGCAGGTTTCACTGGTTGCCCCAGCAACCAGCACCTGTGCTTCCCTGGTGACTGGCAGCTGTACCTCCCCCTTCTCACTGCTAGGGGTCTCTCTTGAGCCATCTCTGCTCAGGTGCAGGGCACCTAAGTGCTCTGCGACACCCAGCCTCAAGCCATAACCTGATGGGTTGTGTAGTATGGGATCATTTTGAGTTGGCATATGATCCCATGTATGCTACCTGTCAGCACTGCCAAAAGCAAGTCAGCCAGAACAAGGATGCGAAACCCTTCACCACCATGGCAATGCTGCTGCATCTCAGGAGGCAGCACCTCCTTGCCCTTCTTCTTCCTCAGACTAGCACCAGTGGGAGCATGCCCAAAAAGGAGTTCCCCTCTCACTCCAAAGCCCCTGTCCCCAAGAAGCAGAGGCAGGCCACCCTGGACCAATGGGGGAAAGGTGGGGACAAAGGGGGTGCATTCCCAAGATGAGTGAGGTCATTCAGAGCATTGGGGAGATTCTTGCTCTGGATGGCCAGCCCTTCTCCTTTGTTGAGTGTCAAGGGTTCAGGTGGCTCATAGCACTCATGGCCCCATCCTACCAAGTCCACGCATGCACCACCTTTAGCAGGACGGTGGTGCCCTCCCTGTGAGGCATGCAGAGAGTACTTGAGGGAGGAGCTGTGGAAGGCAGGGCCACAGGTAGCCTTGCACTTAACCTTTGACGCATAGAGTAGCCAGGGTGGATATCATGCCTACCTCTCCCTCACAGGGCACTTGTGCAATCAGTCAGGGAATTGGTTGGCTCTCCTTCAAGAAGAGACGATGGATGAGTTCCACATGGCAAGAGAAATCATGGTGGCCATGAACTGCATGGTTCAGGGGTATCTCTTTGGGCAGGCCAAGCTCACCCACAGGTTCATTGTCACTGACAATAGAGTCAATATGGTCAAGGCAGCGTGTGATGCCAACTTTGTTGGCATCTGCTGTGTGGCACAGAAGTTCCACCTCATGATCAGGTATGTCTTGGAGGGGCACAGGGCTCCTGGTGACAACACCATCACTACCATGACTAAGCTCATTTCAAAATGAAAGAAGGTGGCAACCTACTTCCACTGGAGCATCAAGGGGGCAAGATGCTGCAGGACAAACAGGCAGAGCTGAGCATCCTGCAGCATAAAATCACACAGGATGTGGAGACTCAGTGGAACTCCACATACCTGATGCTCGAAAGGCTGGTTGAGCAACAGAAGGCCATCCATGAGATGGTCTTGCTTGAGGAGATAGGGATCAGCGGCCCCCTTAACAGACCTGAGTGAGATACCATCTCCCAAAACTTGGTGGTCCTCAAGCCATTCCTCGAGGCCACTGACAGACTCAGCACTAGCGATGCCCTCTTTAGCCAGGTGATTTCCAAAGTGAAGGAGCTTGAGAATCAAGTGGAGAAGGTCCAGGGGAACAATGTTCCTGACTGCAGCAAGTCACTTTCACAAGAGGTGCAGGCACTGGTGAGGCAGCTGAAGGAGTTCATCAAAACAGCTCAATCCATTGCGATACAGTACAGTTCATGTGCTCACAGCCATGTGCAACCTGAGGGTGAAGGGGAGCATCTGCATCAGCAAAACCCTTGATAACTGGGCAGAGGTGCTGCTGAACAGAGTCAGGGAGGCAGAAGGGCAGAGGCAGGGGGATGTGGAAGAGGGAAATCCACTGTCCCATTCCAGCACTCCAAGCACCAGTCAATCTCCTCCACCATAGCTTCTCCTAATGTGGGCCAAGGACATGGCTTCAATGTTTGGTTCCAGAAGCACTAGACACCACCATCCAGCAGGTAGCATGGAGGCCTCAGTGGCTACCTATCTCATCGAGGACATGGAGCCTCTGCAATGTGACCCCTTAACCTATAGGGCAACCCACATCCAGATGTGGCAGCATCTGGCCACAGTTGTCCAGGAACACCTGTCCTGTCCACCAACCAGTGTTCCAAGTAAGAGGCTGTTCAGCATTGTTGGGAATGTTGTGACACCCCACACATCTCCTTTGGATCCTGGTTTGGTGGAGCAGCTGGTTTTTCACAAAGTGAACCTCCTGCTGCTGGGGTTCCCCAAGTTCCACATGCAGATGGAGTGAGTGTCACCCTCTCACTCCACACCTATTTCCTTTGTTTAGTTGCTTTCACAACCATTAATGCCCCACTCTCAGAGCTGGAGGCAGCAGTTTAGTTTATCACCAGTCAGCAGAGGAAGAAGATCTCCCTGTTAAAGCTCCCATGCCAAGACAAACTTGGAGGTATGGACAGGGGCTATGGGGAAGGAGGAGTCCCCAGGTCCTGGGCATGACCTAAAACTGTAACTTGCTAGGGTAAGGACCCCTGGTGGGACTGATAGTGGCATGGCAGCTCCAGGAAATGCCAGAACTGTGAACCTCCTTGGTGGAAGGCGGGTAGAATTTTCCTGATAACCTCCAGCCACTGCACGCACAGTCCTGGCTGGGGAAATCCCAGACCTTTAAGATCTTTGAGAGGCCTGAGGCTTACTCATTGCAATGGAGTGGTGACAGTGGGAACAGGCAGGCAGCTCAGACCTGAGGTACTCTCGACTGGTCCATGCTGGGGCCAGGACCCAAAGGAGGGTCAAAGGAGCCCACAGAGAGGAATACCCAGAGCAAGAGTTTCAGGATTCCAAAGGTCCCAGAGAGGGGACCACAGCAGGAGTGGGTGGAGGATGCAATCTGCGAGGCATGGGCCATAGCGTAGGGGAAGTACAGACCTGCAGAATAGATGTCACCCCCAGACATCAGGGACCTAAATGGGAAGCCTCCTACCCAGGTAACACCTGAATCAGTTTTCCATCAAGGTGTGGCAGGAGAAAGAGGGGTTGGCAGTTGGCCCAAAATAGGTGGGCAGGCCGAGATCTAACTGGCACAGGGAAGGCCCCCTGTTACAGGCTACTATCCCTATTGTATTCATCCTGCTGTGCCTTAACACACACAAGGCAGACAAGGTTCTTTGGGTCAAGCTGATAGATGAACTGAATAGTTGGAGAAATATATCTTGGCAAGCTTTCGGGTTTAAAAACACTTTATCTGGCTGAGGAAGTGTCTGCAGTTGGTGTGTGCTCTTCCTGCATGGAATGAATAGTAAAGCAGCCAGAGTCTGGTACACATGCAAGAAAGCCAGTCAGTGAAAATGTAAATTGAGGCATCGGGGGTGAGAGAGAGGCTGGGAGGGAGCGGGAAAGCGGGATATATCAGGTAAAAGTGGAGAGGTACCTGAGGAGTCAGGTAGGTTACAGTGTGTCATAAATCCAATGTCTATATTGAGTCCATGAGTTTTTGTATCGAGGTGGTTGATGAAATGAAGTTCATAGGCTTATCTGTGAAAAGTGTTTTGTAAATTCACTTTGAGAATCAGAACTGAGAGACTGGAGAGAGAGTGGTTTTCTTGTGAGAAATGTGCCCCCAGTGGTAATTGGGTGATCTTGTCTTTAATAGATTTCTGGTGTGCAGTTATTGTTTGGTCTCTCCTACGTATTTTCCATCAGGACATTTGAGTCACTGGATGAGATATATAATGTTTCTAGAGGTGCAACTGTTAGATGCAGGAATGCTGATGGTTCTGTTGTGGGGGTGTAGTAATTGTGGGGGTACTGGAAATAATGTTGGCAGGTTTTTCATTTCTTAACATGGCATGGTCTGGATCCATATGGTGTGTTTTTGGGTCTAGGGACTTGGCTTCCGGTGATGAGTTTAGCGAGGTTCGATGTTTGTTTAAATTTACAAAACACTTTTTACAGACAAGACCATGAACTTCATCACTGCATCAACCTCCTCAATACAAAAACTCATGGACTCAATATAACCATTGGATTTATGACACACTACAACCTGCCTGACATCTGACTCCGAAGATACATCTCCAGTATTACCTGCTACATCCCTCTTCCCCCGTCCCTCCCAGCCTCTCTCTCACCACCTGACACCTCCATTTCCATTTTCACTGACTGGCTTTCTTGCTTGCATTGCATGCCAGCCTCTGGCTTCTTTACTATTCCTTCCATCCAGGAACAGCACATTCATGAACTGCAGGTACTTCCTCAGCCTGATGAAGGGTTTTTCAAACAAAAACCTTGCCAAGATATAATTTCTCCAAGTATTCAGTTCTTCTAATAAAAGATATCACATCTACTCAAAGAACCTTGCTTGCCTGTTCCTTAGATCACCTAAATCCAGTTAACACACACAAGTTTTGCTTTCAACAGTTTGAGGTGCACTTTCACAGAAGCCGCTGAAATTTGGCAGGTTTCGTGCCCTCAGAAGGGGCTACCATACATGCAAAAGAAAAAGTTACCAACTTATAGGTATTTTAGTGATTCCCTGATTCAGCAGCCGAATCTCCAAATCTGATTCCACCGAATCAAATCGGGACAGTGACTCAAATTACTGTCCCACTGAATCTGGATCAAATACTTGCCACTTCACACTGGCCTATCAGCTATATTTTAGGAATATGGGTCACTTTCACCAATTAGCGACAGTGAAACTGTGAAACAGCTAAAGCAGTTTGACTTTTTATCTGCATGGCTGGTGAGGTGGCAAGACTCAGGTAAAGGAATCTTGGATGCTTGTTCCACATCTCAAAGAATCAGCTCTTCTGAGATATGGACTAGGTGAGATGGAGAATATGGTATGAAGGGGTAATTTTCTACAACACAGTTCACATAACAACATCTGTATATTCATATTCTTTTATAGATTGTTTCACAGAATCATAGAAATGTAGGGCTGGAAGGAATCTCATGAGGTCATTTAATCCAAGCTCTGGCTCCTGGCAGGATCATCCCTGAGAAAGAGAGCGGGAGAGAGTGAGAGAGAAGTTAAATAACTTGCTTTGAGTAGGAATACAACTACTGTGCTAAACACAAATATAATAAATTCCTCTACAATGCTATTTAGTGATGCATGCATGCAGGAGTAGTCAGTTAGTATGTTACTTAAAATTGCCAATAGCTCAAATTAAGAGCAAGACCTTAAAAAGGGAGATAGGGCAAAATGCCATGTTTATTTGTTACATGAAGCAGATGCATAAGCTTGGACACACCAGTCTTACAAACAGACCTACATAAGCATATATACAAACAGACATAGACAGACATACAGACAAAACCACTCCAGTAAGGTGTTATCGTTACCAGCAGATGTTACTCAATATTAGCACTGGATGGCTGGGTCCAGGCTTATTGAGTTTATGAGCAGGGGTATACAGACATGCATGCCTGTGCTCCATGAATGCAGTGGGTTGCAGAGACTGGATTCCCCATTTTAGCTTGTCTGCATCTCACTTTTATAGGGATTAAAAGTCTTTGTTTAGCATTGCGGTTTGTCCATGCTCAGTCTTTAATTGGAGGTTGTTTCTTCTTGTTATCTCAACCTGAGGTCATTCCAGTAAAGTTGGTTATCTCCGCTGAGGTCATTCCAGTAAGGTTAGTTATCTCCACTGAAGCATTGTGTCCTCGATCTTGAAGCACTGTGTAAATTCAAATGGCAGGATATGCAAAATTCCTTCTTTGCACCTGATCACAGGCGAGTTTTCAGTCATCCATTAATTAGCTTAATTAGTTTACTGTCTGGCAACTTATACATTGGCGCCTTGTTGCTTACACAATCAATTACATCTTCTTCTGTTTTAATGCGCAAATTGTTACGATTCTTTCACCATTCACCCTCTCACACAGACACTCACATACACAGGGCATACGAAGTTCATCTACTCATGTCAAGCAAGCGCAAAATGGAGTTTTAGTTGTTCATAAAAATCACAGAGGTTTATCAATTCAATACTATTATCATTTAGGCATAATAACTAATATGCAAAAATTCATTCTTCAGGTATAGCTACAGAACAGCAATAGTCCATGCAGAGCCAAGAAGGTACTTACTTGATCAAGACCAGTGGAGTCCTAAAATCCTCATTCATAACAGAATATCTCTGGATAGTTTAAGCTAAGATTTTATCCTACTTTGATTGTTAATCAAAGTAGACAAGTTGTTTGGTCCTCAGCATTTGTACTTTTTCAAAATGAGCATGAGAATTCAACCCACATAGAAGATCAGTGCACAACTCAGGCAAAAATAAGGCAGGATCAGAAAGACTGATACATTATGTGACAAGTCCACAGGTTGACTGTTTGATATATGGTCAGAAAATTAATTACAGGATAGTGTGAAAGTGGTACTGCTTCTAAAATTAACTGAAAGAAAAGAAACTGGCACTAGCAAGGGAATGGAATAAATTAGCAGCTTTACATATTTTAAAATCAGAAAGACCATTCTGATTATCTTAGTCTGACTTTCTGCATAAGACAAAGAATATATGCTACTTCATCCAGTAGTTCTTACACTGAGTCCAGTAACCTGTGGTTGAGTTTTGAGTTACAGAATTTGAATTTGAAGTTTTCGGATATGGGACTCTACCACGTATCTTCAATTCCCTAATATTATTTTACAAATCACATATATACACTCTTATTAAAATCCAATGATTTTTTTTCAGTCTATAAAGAGTAAATACATGAGCATTTCTTAGGTAAAGAAAAAGATGATTTGATACAGCAGAATCTCTGCAATTCAAGATCATTTAGGCTGAGAAATGAAGGATTCAACTAGATAAATATATCAAACAGAAAAAGAAATAATGGAAACACGACAATTTATTTTATAAAGTTAAATTGCCTTCCTTCCTTGAATAGTTATACAATAAAAAAATTGGCTCATTTGAGCTAATCTTCTGTACAAGGACGACTCGTTATTTGATAATATAAGGAGGCCAGGAACTAAAGCAAGCCATAAAACATGAAAGAAGCATCTTCAAGGATCCTTCCAGTAGAAGTAGAATAATAAACAAAAGAGAGAGAAGCAATAAAATATACGAATATAAAAGCCTACAGGATTGTCATCCATCTAACTAAAAGTTTCTGATGCATAGAAATGTTAAAGGGAGGCTGATGATCTGAAAGAACTAATTTAATAGATAAAATAGACACAATTTAAAATGTAAAACACTGAGATGCTACGAGATGCACATTATCAGTGAAGTATATTAATAAGCTATCAGTGGAAATAAGGAAAATACCTTTGTCAATGTCTGTCAGGCCACAGAATTACTATCACTGTCAATCTTATTTTTGTTTTTAAAAATTACCTTATTTTCAAGATGCAAAATTGTTCATTCAATCTGTTACTCAAGCACTTGACTGCTCTCAATATTCAGATGCAGGGAGAAAAACACCCACAGTATTCTTCAATGTATTTTAATGGAACGTTAATATGGCAAGAGTACATTTAAAAATATAAAAACAAGACAGAACCCTCCTTGTTATTTTTGTAAAATGTGGTACAGTAATGTCTACATCAAATTCACACCCTTCTCTTTTCTCTGTATGGGATATTGAAGACCATCAAGGGGAAACAAATGTCAACATCTTTTAAGCTTTAAATATTAATGATTTTCTCTTTCCTTGCCTACGATTTCAAGACAGATGAAACTCATCTAGACAGAATGTTTCAAAGGCTGAATTGAGGAGCCATTAACAGTGGTACAGACACTTAAAATCCTGCTGTCTACAAGGGAAACGCCACCTCAGGGAAGAAGAAATAAGAAGCAATTAAGATGGAGAATGGGTCAGTGACAAAAAGAAGAAAGATAATCTGAGCCCCAGAGGCAGACAGAGATGACAGAAAATGGGAAAACGGCATTTTAAAATTTCTGGTAATAGTTTTACAAAGTTCCTAAATACCACCTGGTTCTTTATTTTTAAAACAATGTTGTTCTCTTTACCTCCAAATTCATAGTCACCTGCAAGTACTTTGATGAAAATTAATAGATATGTTCAGAAAATGGGTAATTTTAAATCCATATGGAACAAGCCAATTAATAAAATGCTGTTTTTTTCACTGAATATTAAATTTATTTAAACTTAAAATGTTGGACCATATTCTTATAGAGAATAAGGGAAGTAAATTCTGTGCCACAGTTTGAGATAATTCTTCACACACACTACTGTTTTAATATATATCCACATTTTTAAGGAGGCACATGCATGTTCAGTACTGTGAGTGACAATGTGTCCATAGTGAATGGTCAAAACAAGGAAAATATTGGAAATATTCAGATATTTGAAACACAGACTGAAAGACTTAATTAAACATTAAGAAGGCCCCTCTGAAAATGCCAATTCTTAGTGTTTACTTGTTTTTTTTTACTACAGAAAAATAACAAAGTAATTCTGTTGTAAAGAACTCAGAAAGACCACAAGTCAAATTATTTTAATACTGTAAGTTTCCCATTAAAAGTGCTGAGTTCATCTTGTGAATCATGTTTGCACACCTAAGAGTGCTAACATTGTGTGGCACCCCACAGTACCCATCAGTGAATTTCAAAATACACCAGGTATGCCATGGCTGAAAATCACTGGTCTAAGCCTTTTTTGAAAGGAACTAGTAGCAACAGAGAGTATGTGTAGAGCACACTCCAAGGCTGTGCTCTAAATGTGTGAAAATGCTTGACAAATCAGGCCTGCCATTTTGGCCTGATTTAAACCCCCCAGATGTCTGAAAAAATCAGTAGTTAGGTTGATCTAAATGTAATGTAAAAATTCCTGATGGTAGTGGAGAAATGAATCTCCTTATCTTTGTCTGTAGTGACCAATGCATATACAATTGGCAGCCTACTCTCCATCTTATTTTGTTGGAGTCTTCTGGGATCATATTTGGAGGAAAGGAAGAGATGAAAGGGTTCTTAATAGGCTACAAAAAATAGAAGACATGTATTTTTGACTGTATTTTAGGTGTCAAAAAAGCATTATAAATTATGATCATTATATTACTATTGTTTGCACCGGCCCAATTTCACACTTCACAAAAACAGGTCTGCCATTTAAATAAGCTACCTTTGATTGATTATATCAATTTATGGGAATAAATTAAATAACAAAAAAATTATCTTCTCTTAAACCACAAGCCATGGTATATTCGCAATTCAAATAAAATATGAAGCAACATAAAAATAACAACAACAAACCCAAAAAACACACAAGCGAGTCTCAAGCCCTACTGAATGACAATTTCTGACATTTCTGACTTGGCCAAGCCTGTGATATCTAAAATTAAGGAATAGAAAGGGAGCAAGTGATGGGCAGGTGGTGATGGCCAAGGGGAGTAGCATCTGGCACCTTGATGGGTTAGGGGAAAGCACAAGAAGCCAGGGAGATAAAGGCAGCGTGAGCCTATGAGCTATGAGTTATTCATGTGGCCTGTGAGATACCAGTTGGACAGCCCTGATACAACTTCAAGCAACCTGAGGGCCCAAGGAATATGGGCTCTCCTGTGACTTGAATGCTGGCCTGTTTTTCCCTTGATGTATCTCTTGACACTAATGGGAATAACGTGTCTACCATCAAGGAAGAATAGACAGTATTGTGTGGAAATATTAAACAATCTAAATCTTCTCTCCAGAAAAAAATTCATTAATTTTCCTATTAGATCATATGTCCTAACACTGAAAGCAAATACTTAAAATGAGCTTAAAAGAGAGATCTTCCTTTAAAGATTCTGGAAGTGCTGCAGTTTATATTAACAAATTGTCTTAGTTTAGCATAAAGAAACAATTTATCAGGAATAGTGGTTTTATCAATGGATATAAATTTAACGACAGACAGCTAAAACAGACAAACTGTCATGCCAGTCTTAATCACTTTATTAGAGACACCACCTTCCATAACAGTTTGATGGTATGATTTCCAGTGGCAATGGCAAAATAATTCATTTTTTTACCATTTACAGAGGTGTTTAAAAGGAAGATAAAATGACAGTTCCATACAGTGAACTTTTCAATATTTTCAAAAGAAGATTTTACCCAAACTAGGCAGGATCTACAAGTTATTTGTTTTCTCTTTAATGATTATATCTATATCTATATCGAGAGAGAGAGAGAGATCAAGAAACTATTAGTCACAAAGTATCTGTAATGATGTTTGCCTTGCAGACACATTATCAACTACAGATCTGCAGTCTATTCTGAAATCAAATCTACTTTCTTTTATACTTCTTTAATAAAAATGGCAATATCAAATATCCAATGCATCTATATATGCCAATGGGATTAGAAAAAGAAACAAATAAAAATATGCTTCAGCCTTCTCAATTTGGTTTACCCTTATTTCTAAAATAACTCACTTTAATTTTCTTAAAACTCTTTTATTCAATATTTAATTTGCATGCAAATTAAAATGTTTCACAACCCAATACATTTGGGTCTTCATTTCTATAATTTCCCTTTCCCATCTTTTCTTTCATGTCTATGAAGTTTCTCTTTCTAATGAGATTATTTTAACAATGTTATAAAGCAGTTTGTTTTAATTTGCTTCTTTTGTAAATAATAATGTAGTTTTTTTTTTAAGTAAGTATCTATCATTATGTTGTAAAGAATCCAGCTCCTTCTCTTTGCTGTTCAACAGACAACAATGAAGTAGCATGGTTCTACAAATTGACTAAACAAAGCTTAGAAAGTTTTGGAACTACTGTTCTAAACGAATGTAGCCTGAATGGCTGGCAGCTATTTTTCTTTATCCATTAGGTCAGCAGTGGCCATATTTTTCACCAGCCTTCAACCTTGCACTTAATGAACTTTCAGCAAAAAAAAAAAATAGCTACTTAATAGGGCTGTGTGAAGCTTCAGTAGCTGATTCGATTTGGAGGAGTTTTGGCTCAATTTGGGAACTGAATCTCCAAATCCGAATTGAATCAGGAAACCAAGTAAAAGCTCCAAATCAAATCTGAAGCACCCACATCAATTTGGAAAAGATTTGGCCCATTTGGAGATTTGGCCATAAACTAAACAGACTGTCTCCAGCTGGTAAATCTGTTGGGGCTGGAGGAGAAAGGGAAGGATTGGGACTGGGAAAAGCTGCCCAGCTGGGGCAGGGAGCACATTACTCAGGGAGCAGGGCAGGGGGGCACAGGATGCAGGCATGGCTTGCTCCAGGTGGAAGGGGGCAAGCGGCAGCAGGGCATAGCCCCTGCTCCCAGTGCTGTCACACCCACATCCTGCATCTCCCGTGTCAGCTGGCAGGCAGCAGCAAGGCAGAGCCCCCGGTCCCAGTGCTGATACAGGCACAGCAGCACTGGGAGTGGGGGCTGCTTCCCAGAGTGAGCTGCACCTGCATCATGTCCCCCACGCTGTGCCAGCTGGGCAAATGGCAGTAGGACATAGGCTCCATGGCTTCTCCTACCAGGACAGAGGTAGGCACAGCTGGAGGAACCACAGGAGAAGCCCCAATGGCTGCCCCATCTGGCCCCAGCCTCCTGGCACTTTAAAAAAGCCAAATAGTTACCAGCTCCAGTAACAGCAATTGGGGGCCTCTGGGCACTTGTGGCAGAGCCCCCCCATGCAGTGCAGAATAGTTGGGATTCCCTTCCCCTGCTTGCCACCTGTCTCATGGCACTTGTGCAACGCAGCTCAGGATGGTGCTGCATGCTGCCTGGGAGCTGGTGAGGGTGGCTGCACTCAATCCCAGCAGCTCCAGCTCCCAGACAACATGCAGTGCCGTGCTGAGCCACTCTGCACCCGTGCCATGGGGCAGCTGCCACACAAATGCCAGGTTGGGGGGCCATCCCTGCTGCCCCCCACTGCCCTGTGGTGTACAGGGGTCCTCTGCCACAAATGCCTAGAGGTCCCAGTTGCCACTGTCAGAGCCAGTGAGTGCAGGGCTTTATTTTATTTATTAATTTTTTTTTAATTTCCAGGATGCTGGGGCCAGGCAGAGCAGCCACTGGGGGCAGGGCTGGGGGAGAGGGGAAGATGAGGGAGAAGGGGCTGCACAGGGAAACTCCACCACGTGGCCCCAGAGATGTGGGAGAACCTGCAGCTGCCCAGCTGTGCCTGACTCTCCCTGGCTGATCCGAATCACCAAATCAACACCAACTCTTCCAAAGCTGATTCAGCAAATTGATTCAGGACAGTGATCTGAATCTCCATATTGAATCACTGTCCCCCAAATCAGCTGAATCTGAAACAAATACTTCCCTATTTGCACAGGCCTACTTAGCTGAAATCCTTCCTTCTCTCCATTGTCTGAGAGCAGAACATGAACACATCTAAAATAGCAAGGATATAATGTAAACTAGAACAGTAATTCAAGTTTATTTGGAGTTTTTGATTATATCTTTTTTGCTTGGAAAATGGAATTCAACCATTTCTCAGTCCAGGATGTAATGTTCAAAGAAGGCTGGACAAATAGCCAGAAGAATCTGCTTTGCCTAGCTGGATGCATGTTCCTTTCCACCCACCCTCCCCCTGCCCAGTGAAGAAAATTAAATTACTTTGTTCTGTTATCTTCTGAAATTAAAATACATTCCAAGATATTGACATTTTTTATATTTTTTCCAGCTGTTCAGCCAGATCTAATAAAAATACTGGTCAGGTATTTTTATCAAAAACCCCAAGAAGAAGGCCTATGCAGAATAGTAAATTGTTCACTTGAAATTGAGATCTTCAAGTACAAGAACTCAAGTAAGCAAGAACAGTTGAATTTCCTACTGGTAAAGCATTGCAAAAGGAATTCCTACCCTTCTGAGAGAATGCATCAACAAATAATATGATAGAAGCGTGATGTGGAATAGGAAAGAAAATTAGAGTAACTTGAAAGATCAATGTAGTGTGACTTGAGGGAGAATGCACTGCATTCAAAAGCTGATCTAAGTTCATCCCAACCATTTAACCCATGCAATAACAGATATCATCCATAAAAAATCCTTGCTTCCTACATATTTCTTGGTCCATTATGGCTGCCAAATCACTCCAACACTCAAGTAACTTGAACATTTTCAAATTAAACATAATTCTCATTATTACTGAAATCTTCAATAATTAAAGTTTCCTAGTTTCTTTTTCAATTTCTAGATAAGAGAGAAATCAGATGTGATTAACATAAGAAAAATTGCTCTTAGATTTTTTAATGACGACTGACTATGATGGAGGAACCGTAATTTGAGGTGTACAGATGGAAAGCTGTGAAGTGTGAAGATTCTAACAGTTTTCTGACATTACTAGAAGACCAAAGTGTAATTATAAAATCCACTACTTACTCACTACTTTTACATCCAATTTCCCAATATTAAGAAATGCCTTTTGATACAACTTACTCCTAAGTCTTAGCTCATCCACATATAAAATGCCTCCCATGAGAATGCCCTTAACCATCTTCTTGCATTGGCTTTCTGAGCCACTAAAATGAGATTTTTTTTTTCTGACACAGTGATCCACCTTCAACAAGGAATGTGAGACAATCCAAACCAAAGTAGCTTATAGTCTGGCACCTGGGAAGTAGGAAATGCAAGTTTGTATCTCCTAAAATTGAGGAGGAAATTAATCCCATGTCTCTTCTTTCCCTGGCAATGTTTGAATCATTATTGCATTTTTTTAAAAAGATAGGCATCAACAACACATGATGAGCCCTTTGAAGACTATTAGGTACATATCCTCAGAACTTTGGATCTCAAGTAGATAGATGAGCCTTCCTGATGTCTTGAGTGAAGCACCTAAATATCAATGACATTTAGAGATTTGCTTTTGAGAAATGGCTTGGAAGTAAAGTAGATTATTGCATTAAAATAATGGTCCAGGAGAATGGCAATAGTTAGTTGGTTTCTAAAAGGCTGTTTGTGATAAAGTTTCCTTCAAGACCTACTGTGTCTGAAGCCAGCACACACATAGGCTGGGAAATTGAAGGCATGTAACACACTGTTCCAGAACATGAACTATGTACCCAACTAGAGATAAGGGACTCTGCAGCATTGGCGCCAGGTCACATTGCCCATCTCAAGCCTTGGGATTTCCTGTTTTCATGAACAGACCAAATTAGGAGGCCCAGTAAATAACCAGACTAATGTATGTTTGTGATGGATTTTTGGGAAACAAAGGAACATGCTGACAGAGCAGAACGTGAACATATGATGGCCGCAAGGAAACCAATCTACAGTGCCTGGAAATGCAAAGTCAGAGTGGGGAGAAAAATGCAAAAAGGAGGAATTTCAGAGCATCAAAGGGTCTCTAAGAGCAGACCCCAAGATGACTATGGACAGAGGGAACAAGACCAGCCCTTCTCACTCACCCCACTGTGAGGGGTGGGCCTCAGCCTTCAACCTCCATGCTGCTGACATCTGACATTCAAGAAAGAACCTCAGGGTGAAGCTCAAGTACTGGCCAGTTGTACCTTCCATCTGTGATGGCCCTAGGACTGCTAGATGTAGAATCAGGGAGCAGGGGGTGTTATTTTATTTTTGCCTTGCCTGCATTATTCCTATCTGTTATCACTTTAATAAAATTAACCTATTATCAAATGGAGAGGTCATGATCGATCTGAGGGTTTGGGTCCACTTGGAACAAGGTATCTGGGTCATAAATCTAGTGACAAAATCCATATCAGTAAAGCATATCCCAGGTCCTCAGCTTATCTATAGAAAAAGGTTGTAACCAGCTTTCCCCCCTAATATTACTTTATCTGCAAAATGTTCATTTCTTTTCCTATTTTTAATTCATTTACATATTTTTTATGGATTCTTTCCCCCTTTAGAAAACAGCAGTCACATAGCAGGTCTCTCACAAAAGCCATTAAATTTTCTTGGATATATAATGGATATTGGTCAGAAGTTATAAACCATCTCTTAATGCTAAATATGCCTATTACATTAGTCATTAAGGTTGCTGAACTTTGCAACTTTCTCCACTGAAACACAGTTTCAAATTATTATGAAATTCTCATTGTCTCTTCAGCTGTAACCTTGAAGACATGACCCTCACATACTCCACACATACTACAGAGGCTGATTCAAAGAGTTGCCCATGTTGGAAACATACAGACACATTTACTATCAAGGGTACATGCACACATTCACCATACCCAATTTAAGATTGTATGGCTCATTTTAATGTGTGCACATGTTCACCGATGCCAGGGCCCCTGCCAAGAATCTAATTTAAGTAAATCAAGGAGGGGAGATGAAGAGACAGAAGGGTGAGATCGGGGGCAGGTACATCTCAGGGGTTCAGGGACAGCTGATAGGTCAGTGAGGGAAAGGGGTCATCTGACAGGTGCAGGCAACGGCGTCGCATTGGGTGTGCACCCCCTGACAGTGCTGGTGCACCCCCTGACAGTGCTGGTGCACCCCCTGGCAGCAGCATTCCTTGCTGAGGTGGTGGGCAGAGGCAGCAGGCAAGAGTGCCAGTACCTCCCCAAGAGTGCCGGCCAGGGAGTTGGGGCACCAGGAGAAGCTATCACTGCAGTCCCCCTGCAACTGATCATGCCAACTAGACTGGTGTGATTGGCTGTGGGGAACTCCCCACCCCAGTCGCTGACTGGCTGCTGGGGGGGCAAGTTCACCCCTGACTCAAGGGGCACGAGTTGCCTGTGGGTATGGGGATAGGAAAAGTACAGCCCTGAGACAGGGGAGAGTGGATGGGCTTTCCCATCCCTTAAGTTACACTCTGAACTTGTGCAGATATTCAGTGGGCTGGGATAACCTGTTTCCAATCTAATGTAGTTAATCTCAAGTGAACTAAACTCAATTTGGCCAGCCTTTTTGGCCCAATCTAACCTCTCCAACCTTCTGAAAAAATCAGCACTTATATCAACCTAACTAGAGTTAGCTCAATCTAAGTGTAACATCGGCATGTAGCCTTATGTACTAATACTTTAGACTATTGTGAATGCTGAAATGGAACAAGTTTACCAACTCTTAATAGGTCTTGTGGAGTGAGGGAAAAATTGCTTATGTGAGCTTTTCCTTTGTGAAGGTACCATTCTATCAAAATAGGTTTGTGGAGAGAATGAACAGGGAAGTAATGCAGTGACTTACAAGAAAAAGTATTGAAGAAGCATGGCAATATTGGCTTCAAAGATATAATTTCTAGTATCTACAGAAAACTTTAAAACTTTTTTTTGTCAATACTAGACAAGGGCTATGAAACAGCAAGCTTGCTAAGTGGGTATTTTGCGTCATTTTTTCATCAGTGCCATGGGACACCCCTGCCCACTGTGGGTCAGGGAGGCCTGGATGAGGGAGGTTTCTGACCCTTCATCAAAGCTGACCTCGTGAAGTCAGCCACCCCTCACAGTCTACATCCAAGGGTACTCAAGGGGCTGGCAAGCATCATAGCTCAGCCCCTGGCATGAACCTTTGAGAACACCTCGTGCTCTGGTGAAGTGCCTGAAGATTCAAAGAAGGCCAATGTATGCCAATCTTCAAGAAATGGAGGAAACTAGATCCAGCAAACTACAGGCCCATCAGCCTGACCTCTGTCCTGGGGAAGGTCTTGGAAAAGATTATCAAAGAGGCCATTCTTAACAGACTAGCTGATGGCAATATCCTGAGGGATACCCAGCATGGGTAGGTCTTGCTTGACCAATCTCATTTCCTTTTACAACCAGGTGACTGATCACCTGGACAAGGGGGAAGAGATTGATGTTGTATATCTTGACTTTAAAAAAATCTTCAATCTGGTATCCCATGATCACCTCTTAGCAAAACTGGCTAACTCTGGCCTCAACCTCACAATGATCCACTGGCTGGGGAATTGGCTCCACGGTAGGACCCAGAGGGTGGTGGTTGATGGAAGCCAGTCATCTTGGTGCATGGTCCCTCAAGGCTCTGTCCTAGGGCCTATACTGTTTAACAACTTCATCAATGATGTGGACATTGGTGTCAGAAGGAGACTGGCCAAGTTTGCCGATGACACCAAACTCTGGGGTAAAGCATTCACATCTGAGGACAGGAGTGTGATCCAGGCAGATCTTGACAGGCTCATGAAATGGGCAGATGAGAACCTGACGGTGTTCAACACTGAAAAATACAAGGTTTTCCACCTTGGGAGGAAAAAACTGCAGCATTCTTATAGGCTTGGCAGTGTTACACTGGCTAGCACTATGGAAACAGAGACTTGGGGATCATCATTGACCACAAGATGAACATGAGCCTCCAATGCGATGCTGCGGCTAGTAAAGTGAGCAAAACGCTGGCTTGCATCCATAGATGCTTCTCAAGTAAATCCTGAGATGTCATTCTCCCCTTGTACTCATCCTTGGTGAAGCCACAGCTGGAGTAATGCATTCAGTTTTGGGCTCCACAATTCAAAAAGGAAGTGGAGAAGCTTGAGAGGGTGCAGAGGAAAGCCACATGCATGATCAGAGGTCAATAAACAGACCTTATGATGACAGGCTGAGAGCCATGGGACTCTTCAGCCTAGAAAAGTGCAGGCTCAGAGGTGATCTGGTGGCCACCTATAAGTTTATCAGGGGTGACCACCAGGATCTGGGGGAATGTCTATTCACCAAATTGCCCCAAGAGATGACAAGACTGAACGGTCACAAACTCGGCCGTGACCGATTCAGGCTGGACCTAAGGAAGCTTTACTGTCCAAGCCCCTAAGGTTTGGAATAGGCTACCACCAGAGGCAGCTGAAGCACCCACTCTGAACACCTTCAAGACACATTTGGATGCTTATCTTGCTGGGATCCTATGATCCCTGCTGACTTCCTGCCCCTGTGGCAGGGGGCTGGACTCGATGATCCTCCAGGGTCCCTTGCAACCCAAATGTCTATGAAATATATGAACTCTATGAAGGGCTATGCTCAGAGTATCTTGATTCCTGCAGAAGTGGCTAAATCACCAGGATGATGCCTGTGTTCTCACAAAGGAAAACTTAGAGAGGAGTCTGAAGGGGCTCCCAAATGAAAGAAATAAACCTTGAAAGAAAAGCTAGATGTGTATGTGGTCTGTTTAACTTTAGGATATGCTTCCTTTGAAGTAATTGTTTCAAGTAATCATTAAGCTCCCAATAAGTTATGTTTGTTTTTATGAAACTGTGTGTCTATTAATTGCCACTGCCATTGAAATGGAACTACCAGAATCTAAGCCTAAATTAGACTGGTTGTAGGACTACCAAATCTATAAATAGCTTGAGAGCTGGAGATCCCACAGCAAGACCTGGATGTCAGTAACTGCTAAGGATGACAAAACAAGTCTAAAGCAAGTTTTCTAATGGTATTTAGGTTCCTGAGTTGCACTATTTTCAATCTAATACTTAATACTAAGCAAGGGGTTTCTGTTATGAGCTTGAATTCATAATCTTCCCAACATCTTTCTCCACCCAGCACATGGAGAAGGCGGACAGGGTCCTCCCTTCATGGGTGACTGGTGCCTCCTGAGTCTGGGGGGCCACCAGATCACTGATGCAGGGGTCCCCCCCCCCCAGTGGCTGATCACTGAACCCAGAACCACCACCAGCAAAACCATAAGTGCACTTCCATTGGCACTTCCAGTTTCGCAACTGGTGCTTCTAGGGGGTGCATGTGCACCCCCTACACATCACCGATGCCTCCCTTCAAGTACTGATTATATTCTGACTTTGAGATCACATGATTCATTTATCCCTTAATTCATCAGCAACTAGCCTCCTTTTCTATTCCTTTCTTTCACCAGAGCCATCACAAACCTCCTATATTGCAGGAAGAAAAACACCTCCTCATTCAACCATCTTCTTATCTAGTTACTGCTTCCTGACTCTGTACTTTTGTCCCTTTCGTGTTACTCATCCGTTATTTGATTTGTAGTAGTTCTTTCCCAGGCACTCAACTATCATTTCTATTGTAAAAAGACAGCTATTCTTATATTCCTCCTCCTCTCCAATATCCTGTTTAAAATCTGGATTTCCTTAGCAACATTCTAGACAATATGCTTACCTCTTTGGTCATCTTTTTCTAGCATACTCTTCTTTTGCTTTCACTATTTATTGATCTTTTATAAAGTAAACTCTTACATGACCTATTCCTTTCTTCTAATAAAAAAAAATCATATTCAGCTTAATAGAAGTGCAGCTTTAAATAGTGTGGGTCATCCTTACCCTCTACAATAGGGTGGGTTACTTGAACACATTCTTTTTTGGTTGTATCATGCTTCTATAGTCAATCACTTTTTAATTCTTATGAAGATGTAACACTTTTCTGTGTAGTGCAGTTTCACATACTGTTCTGCTAATAAGAGTTACACTGTATGTGAGTAGGCTATGTACCCCAGATTACAATGTATTGGCCAAATTCAGGGGTGAAGTATAAGTTTTGTATTAGATGCCACTAAGCTCTGGACTAGATCTGCAAAAGGATTAAAACACCTGAATGCAGCCTAAATCTACATTCTGAAAGTTAAATCCTCATAGGCTACTCAGTTGTTACATAATCCTTTACATGTTTAAAGCTCCTAGAAAGATAATTTTCTGCTAGTAAAGTGCCCTATATGTCTAAATGTCTGTCCTTGGTTGTATTAAGAACTACCTAAGTGTCGACAGTGCAAACCACCTAGGTGTCTCATTGATCTGGTGTTCTTCTCCGCCTTCTCTGCTTATTCCGTCCACTGTCAAATGTCTCCTGAAATTGCACTTCTTACCACATATTCACCTGATACAGAAGGATGGAGTGAGAATACTTAATACTAGTGATACATTTATCACTAAAATTTACCCTGCATACTGCAAGCCAGATACTCCCTACACTTGCCCTGATACAAAACCAGATCCATTGGGCCAGATCTTTCCTGTTATTACTAAACTGTAATCCAGAACAGTGCCAGTATTTTCAATGGCATGATTCCAGATACGTTATCAAAACTGATGTATTTGGCATTAAGTAGTCATTGGTTAAAATGTATAAACAGGCTTGGGAACAGGGGCCAAAGCCAGACTTCTCTCCCTGAGCTATGCCAACTTCCCTAGGCCACACTTGCTTTCTTCTTGCCCCTTGACTATTTACCTCTAGTAACCAGTGGCTGCCAAATAAGTGAAAATGCCCTGCTGAGGGGAATGGAGGGCTACAAGACTTCTGGATGACAATTTATAATCTAACTCTGGAGTCACCTAAGTGCTACCCATTGAAACTAAAGAAAAAGAGCCCATGTAATTCTGCAGAGCAAGTTAAAAGTGCCTCCAAATATATCAAATTCCTCATTGAATAAAGAGTCTACACAAGCTGAAGCAGAATCCCTTTCTCTGACTACATGAATTAGCTTAGAAGAAACAGACTAAGTCAGAGATGTCTTATGAGTGAAACAGTATTTGGTCCTTCATATCTTCAGGCACAGCAAAGCCTGGGGAAGCCCTAAAGAATATGAAAGCAGATAGCTCAAAACCTGAATGGAGGTGGAAGAGTGAAGATTGTGGCAGATTACAAGATGGGTGTTATAACAACTTGAACCTGCAGCTGCTTAATTCAGCTGGAGTATTCGTATTTGTTAAACTCAAGAACTCTGTGACTGGGAAAAGTAAAGGTATAGTCTTTATGACTTACAAGTGTTCTTTGAACGAAATAGAAAATGCAGCTGATCATCCTCAGTGCATTGTGTTTTAATAGGTTATTGTATTCTAATTAGAGATAAGCCTGAGAAATGGAAAATTTGGTCCACAGTCAAAAGTGTTTTTTCTCTTCTCTCATAACAGTTAAACATGGCTTAGATTTGGGGTTTCAATTTATCTGAAGCCCCACATTTATTCAATTTTGGAGATAAGGCCATCAGGCAATTTGAGTCTAGATAACAGCACATTCCACCTCCCCAAATTTGAATGTTCTGAGGCTTCCTAGTTCTTTTCAAGCCATCTCAAAATTTGGTATAATAAATGAAACAGAAATTGAAGTAGCAGTAGAACCAGATGTGGTAACTTCATTTTAAAGGAACCGTGGATAAAAAAAATATGTCTAAAAAGTTGCCCCAAAATGTTAGTCTGTTATGCAAATGACCCAAAAGCTTGTGCTGTCTTATTTTCTTTCCTGGACTTGCCTCAGTTACTTCCAGGATTGTCCTAATCATTTGGTCCTGCAAACCAGATCCCAACTGCTGGGTTTCTACAGGGCAGAACATGGGCCTCCCATGTCCAATGATAGGCAAAAACTTGTCAGTATAGTTGCTGGAGTATCCTGGGGTGAATGCCATTGCCACTTTCCCCTCTTTTGCCCTGCTGCCAAATTTTAGTCACCCATGCAAACAGTAGACCCCAACTTTAGCAATAGGCATGGGATTGATGAGGTAAGAAGCAGAGATATTCACCCCCTGGATGCTGGAGTCATGCAGCAGTGCCAGAAGACACACTAACACTCCCTATGGGATACACGTTTACTACTTGTGGGCTGCATGAAGCCTGTAGCCCACCAGTGAAACAGTCATGACTTAAGACATTGTGACCTGTATAGGGGTGGGAACAGAAAGAAAAAAAAATCAAGCATACTGATCTTTATTTGTATAGTAGAGAATTCAAATCTTGCATACACAATACTAAAAATTTGATCCCAACCTTAAATATCAAATGTTGTCTAATTTCTATAGGGTTTTAGAGTTTGCAGGCATTCTGAAAGATCCTTTCCTACAACTTAAAAGTCTAATATATTTCATGTAGTCATAATTCACCTTAACTACAGAGTATAATGCCAGTCTCCATTTGTGCAATGCAAGCAATATAACAAATATAACTTATCTCCATACCAGTTAAATTCATAAACTGGTTAAGTGCATAGGAATTTTTGGTTTCATCATCTACTTTGTAATTTAACTGTACTCCTTTAAATACATAATTGATTAAATTGACTAAATGCCATCAATGTTAAAGCTTGTAAAGGGGCCTAGTCATTTGAAGGTCCTGTCAATTTCAAAGCTGCTATTAGAGGAATAAGGTTCCCTAAAAACCAAAGTAACAAGCCTCAATGCTCTGCTTAAAGCTGAGGCAGGCTGTTTCTTGCCATTAATGAACATTGTTTACATTGAGTCTAGATAATTGAATAGCCTAGGGTCTGAAAAAACTCTATGCACTTAAATAGATTATGCTGTGTTCATTGCGTGCAAGCTATTGTAAGACTTTTTTTATACGATGTACAGTACACCTACCAGTGACTAGTTATTTTCTTGTAAACTAAAAGTGTACATTCTAAAATGTATTTCATTATGTAAACTGACATATAGGCCACATACAGCAGTTGGGGGGGAGAGTTGCTACAGAATAGTAAAAAACAAGATTTCTCTGTGTATTGATAATTCCAGGCCCATTACTACATTTGTATGGAAACCTTTAAGAGTGTTATGTATAAGCTGTCTTGTTTGCCTGGGGATTGCAGAAGGGAACAGCAGAACTATAAGTAATGAACTGCTCTCTGAATAAACACACGTTATCATTCTATAAGGTTAACTCCTTGGTGTTTTGAGAACAACATATGGTACCAGGAGTGGGAAATGAAGAAAAAAAATGGACCATCTCAGAATTCCAGGGGAGTTAAAGCTGTCTATGAAGGCAGCAGAAAACTGGAAGAAATGTAAGCAGAGCTTCACTATATATATGATGGCCAGTGGAGCTACAGAGAAGAAAGATTCACAACAGGTAGCTATTTTTTTTTTTCAGTATAGCAGACCCAGAAACTCTGTCTCTTTATAGTAGCCTACAACTGTCAAAAGCAGAAAAGAAAAGCAATGGCACAGTAATAACAAAGTTTGAGGAATATTGTATACCCAAACAAAATGAAACCTTTGAACTGTATAATTTCCACATGAGGCAATAGAAAAAAATGTGAGACAACAGAGGAATTTGTCAAAGACCTCACTCATACTGCTGACCCAGACATGCAACTTTGGAGATCTAAAAGAGTCCATGACCAGAGTCTGAATAGTATTAGCTTATAAGGGATCCAAGCCTCAGGAAAAGACTGCTAGAAGATCCTGAGCTTAATTTGGAAAAGGCAGTTCAAATGTGCTAAGCATCTGAGATTATAAATTCCAGGCTGCAGACGCTGGAGGAAAAAAAGCAGAACAAGCTGAACTAGACCACATTACAAGGCTGCAAAAACCTAAGGCAACAAACAAACAATACAGAAAGAAGGACCTCACTAAGAAGCAAGTAAGCAGAGGTCAAAGAGAATTGCTTGAAGAAACAAAGGTCAGCCGCAGATGCTGTGGGGGTTACCACAAACCCATGCAATGCCCTGCATCTTGTAAGCACTGAAACACATGCAAAAAGATTCAATCATTTGCAAGAGAGTTTGCAGAAAAGGAAAAGAATGCAATACACAAGAAACAGCAGGTGCATGCTCTATGCAACAAGGAAAAGGAAGAAGTCCTCAGTGGCATACCGCAAGAAGAAGTTCCTTCGTCTGAGGACTGAACAATCACCCTGAACATAAAAGGACTGATGATAACTTTTAAATTAGACACAGGGGCACAGGTCAATGTAATACTAGAATACATTATCAAAAAAATGAAAACTAAATTTGTGTACTATATGAGAATAAGAAAGTGAAACTTAGAGCGTATAATGGAAACATGATTGTAACTAAGTTTGTCTGTGCACTGTGTGTTAGACACAATTTCATAGATTTCATAGATGTTAGGGCTGGAACGGACCATCAAGTCCAGCCCCCTGACGCAAGGGAAGGAAGTCAGCTGGGGTCAAAGGATCCCAGCAAGATAAGCATCCAAATGGTTCTTGAATGAGTCCAGAATAGGTGCCTGCACCACCTCTGGAGGGAATCTATTCCAGGTCTTGCGGGCTCGGACAGTAAAAAAATGTTTACTTATGTCCAGCCTAAAATGGTCTTGGAGGAGTTTATGACTGTTGGTCCTTGCTTTTCCTTGGGGTGCTCTGGTGAACAGACATTCTCTCAGATCCTGATGTACACTCCTTATATACTTATACCAGGTCCTCCCTAAACTTTTGCTTTTCCAGGATGAAGAATCTCATGGCTTTCAACCTCTCTTCATAAGGCCTCTCTCTTGCCCTCTGATCATGTGCATGGCTCTCCTCTGGACTCTCTCAAGGTTCTTGACATCCTTCTTGAATTGCAGAGCCCAAAATCGGATGCAGTGTTCCAGCTGAAGCCTCACCAAGGCTGAGTACAGTGGGAGGATGACATCCTGAGATTTACTTGAGAAGCATCTATGGATGCAAGCCAGAGTACTGTTTGCTTTGCCGGCTGCAACATCGAATTTGTGCATTTATACACATATACATATTATACACACACTTTTTTTCAATAACATGCTGGAGATCCACCACTTCAGACCAGGCTCAATTAATTGAGTCTGCTCTGCATGGAATCTGAGGCGAACTTCACTGTGCCGTGTGCAGTTATATAAGTAGCAAAATGCACATCAGCATGCAGAAAATAGCGGCAGTGTGCTTTTGAACCAAAGCACCTCCAAAGTATTTTAGTTCAAAAGCATGCTGCTGCCATTTTCTCAGCACTGATTCACATTTTGCCACTTATACAAATGCACACATTGCAGCACCAGACATTATTCAAAGTGTCCAGTACTGTGACATATGCATATGTAAAAATGCCCAAGGGTAATATAGTAAAAATTCAGTTTGTAACAGTCCCAGGAAAGCTAGTGCCTATTCTTGGGTTGCAAATATGTAAAACTCTATATTTGATTAAAAGAATGAATGCCATCGAGGGACTAGAAAGCAAGAAGGTAGAAGAAGAGTTTTATGATGCGTTTCAAGGCATAGCAGAACTGTCAACTGAGTACAAGATAGAATTAAGAGAACCAAATGCTCCAACCCTACATGCTCCAAGAAATGTTCCCCTTGTACTAAGGAAGAAACTGAAAGAGGAATTAGATTAGTTAAGATGGACATAGTAGAAAAAGTAGGGCAACCAACTGCTTGGGTCCACATTCACTGGTCATCATAGAGAAAAAAAGATGGATCCTTGCTATTGTGCCTGGATCCTGAGCAAATGAAAAGGTACATCAAAAGGGAGCATTTTTGCATTCTCACCAGGGAAGAGGCTTTTAGCAACATGACAGAACCTAAATATTTCTCCACTTTGGATGCCTTTTCTGGGTTTTGTCAAGTTCCCCTAGAAAAGAATAGCATTAGATTATGTATCTTCAATATGTCCCTAAGAAGGTACTTCTTTTGTTGGGGTCCTTTTGGACTGTGTTCTGCATCTGAAGTATTTCACAGAAAGATGCAACAAATTTTTGAAGGTCTTGATGGAACTATGGTTTATGTTGATGTATTAGTTTGTGGAAATACTATGGAAGAATGTGACTTGAGACTAAGAAAGGGACTAGAAAGCTCTCAGATCACATTTGAAACTGAACAAAAAATGCAAATTCAGGGTCAAAGAAATAACATATTTGGAAGAAAGCTTTCTGAGAAAGGAATGTAAATCTATCCTTCAAGTGTTAAAGCCATTACAAACATGCTATCTCCTACAGATAAGGAAAGAGTGCTGGGAATGATCAGTTTTGTAGGGAAATATCTACCTGACTTATCAGAGCAGACCAAATACCTTAAATAAATCCTACAAGAGAATGCTCAGTGGATATTGGAACATGAAAATGAAGCTGAATTTAAAAACTTGAAGGAAAAAATAATGAAAGCTCTGGTACTAAAACACTATGGCCCCAAAACACCCATTACATTATCAACAGATGCTTCTAAATAAGATATCAAAGCAGCTTTGCTTCAAAAATGTGGGCATACCTGGAGATCAGTAGCATATGCATCTAGGACAGTCTCTAAGTCAGGGTGGCTATATGCACAAATTGATAAAGAAAGTTTAGCTCTGGTATATGCCTGTAAGAAATTTCATACATTCATCTATGGGAAGCATGCAATAGCTGAAACTGATCATATAGCTTTGGTAACTACAGCAAAGAAAGGGTTATCAGACATGTCACCCAGATTACAGAAACTTTTCTTTCAACTGGGCCTGGGCAGCTGCGTGGAGCCGGGCCGGGTCAAGCCCCTGCCCAGGCCCCTACTTGGCCCAGCCCCCCAGGGAG
>NW_017728886.1:197867895-197893066 GCF_001723895.1 Crocodylus porosus | reverse complement strand
CCCCAGCTGACTTCCTGCCCTTTGGGCAGGGGGCTGGACTCGATGATCTCCCGAGGTCCCTTCCAGCCCTGATGTCTATGAAAATCTTCAGATATATGATCTAGATTTACAGTACACGCCAGGAAAACATCTACTTATGGTAGACCCAGTTCTTAAAGATATCTTCCCAGAACCACCCATCCTAGCCTTCAAACAAACACTGAACCTCACTAACCTCATCACCAGAAGCAAACTTGCTATGGTCCAAAACACATGAATGGATTAAGACCATGCCATGACAAGAAATGTAAAACCTGCAAACATATCTCCACCACCTCCACAATTACTACACCGCACAACAGAACCATCAGTATTCCTGGACCTTACAGCTGCACCTCCAGAAATGTAATATTTTATCCAGTGAACCAAATGCCCTGATGGAAAATACATGAAAGAGACCAAACAATTGTGCACCAGAATATGCAGGCCGGAAATCTATTAAAGACAAGAATATCCAATTACCTGTGGGGGCACATTTCTCACAAGAAAACCACTCTCCAATTTCCCAGTTCTAATCCTCAAAGGGAATTTACAAAATACTATCACAGATGAGTCTATGAACTTCACTTCATCAACCTCGTGGATACAAAAAATCATGGACTAAATATAGACATTGGATTTATGACGTATTATAACTTGCCTACTATCTGACTGTTCAGGCACCTCTTCACTATTTACCACCTACATTCATTCTTCTCCCTCCACCTCAGCTGTCTCTCACTCACTGACTCCTCAGTTTACATCTTCACTGACTTTCTTGCAGCCTTTGGCTTCTTTACCATTCATTCTATCTAGGAAGAGCACACACCAGCTGCAGATGCTTCCTCAGCCTGAAAGTGTATTTAAACCCAAAAGCTTACTAAGAAGAAATTTTCCAACTATTTGAGTTGGTCTAATGAAAGATATCGGATTTACCCAAAGAACCTTGTCTACTTATTGCGGACACATTGTCCAGAGCATATGACAAACAGAAAATGACAGAATTCCAAACTAAGGCATGATACAAGTTAATCTAATTAAAAGAGTCATTCCCATCACAGATAAAATGTGGGCACTAATTGCAGAAAGGTAATGCATTTGTTGTGATTGGCCTGGAAAACTTATACCTAGCCCTTACTCTCCATTCAAGGAAAAGCTGTCTGTACTGGATGGCATTTTGTTCAAAGGCTCATGACTTCTTGTTACAGCAGTGCTAAAGAAAGACACTTTAAAGAGAATATATAAGGGGCATCTAGGCATTGAAAAATGCAAAAGGAGAGCAAGGGGTGCTCTATAGTGGCCCAACATAAATTATTATATAGAAGATGCTGTAAAGGCTTGTACAACATGCCTAAAGTACATATGAGTGCAAAGAAAAGGGCCCATGATGGTCATGGAGGAGTGCATGTTATCAGGCGGTCATTGACTTACTCATGCATGCAGGAAAAAATATCTATTGGCACTGAATTATTATTCTCACTATCCTGAAACTGCATTGGTTGAAAGCACAATAGCAAACCATGTCATAACTCACATCAAATAGATGGACATGGGGGTTCTATAAATTGTGAGAACAGACAACAGACCTCAGTTCAACTGTTTTGAGTTTAAAGGATTTTGGATTACTCCCAGCAGTAACGCTGTTTAATGGGAAAATCAAAACCAGACTGCCAAAGTCTTGTGGATGATGCTTATCAGAAGGGAAAGCAAGATGTGAAAACATTTAAAAATTCAACAAACTCACGCAACAATGGTACTATGACAAGAGTTCCAGGGAGTTACTCCAATTGCACAACAAAGATATGGTGCTTATTTCAGATGGACAAATGTGGAAACAAAAAGTACTAGTTTCCTATCAAATAACTCCCAGATCCTATAAAGTAGTCACACCAGAAGGGAAGGTGTTAAGAAGGAACAGATGACAATTACAGCACGTAGAGGGGAGAAAAGAGGCAGCATTACAGGATTCACTAAAGGAATGAGAACTATCATCAAAGCAACAAGAAACAACAGAGATTAAAAATGACACAGAAGTAGAAACATCTGAATAAGGAAACCAAACAAGAACGGAATCAATAAGGACTGAAAATGCAGAGAAAATGAAAACATCATTTAGAGCTAAAAAGCCAACACAAAGACTAATAGAGACCTGGTAAAATGTGCTTTAATGATGAGTTGAACTAAACTGCCAAATGGGAATATGCTACATATAAAGGGGGAAGATATGAGATACCTTTAAGAGTGTTATGTATAAGTTGTTACATTTGCCTGGGGTTTGATGGAGGGAACAGCAGAACTGTAGGCAAGGTACTGCTCTCTGAATAAACAAGCTTTACTGTTCTGTAACCTTAATTCCTTGGTCTTTTGAGAACTCCACACATTATCCCCTTTGAGGTGCCAGTTCACACCTTCTAATCCCAACGGTGTAATCAATGTTTATGAATCAGAAACAAGTACTATGCGTGTCTTCATATTTAAATATATATATATAAATAATTTAAAATCTATTATATGATCTATTCAGATGAGAAATATAGTTGCCATGTATTTTTAAATATGCCTCATATTTTTAACTTGAGAATATCTTAACTTTTTTTGTTGGTCTGTGATTAACTGTTTTAAAAGTCTCTGTATGTCAGTGGTCACAGCCTTTTGCACTCATAACATTTGTACTTATGATTTCATACATATATATTTGAACCACGAACCTGACCTATGAAAAAGACGAGGGTTGAAAATCCATTTCAACTGTATTCAATAGCAAAGCTTCCAATGGCTATCACACTCACCAGGATTTCACCCCAGGATTTTACCACTTTTTTTTTTTACTCTGAAAAAGAGACCTTGAACATTCGTAAGGCACAGTCTCTCTCCTCTGTTTGACTTTTGCATTTCACTATTCAGGCTTCTGTACTAATTTCACCTTGGGAGCAGAAAAAAGAATAATTTATTGTTCAAAATTTCCTAGCTATACAAGTGTTTCAAAAGGAGAAAAGAACTTCTGACTAAAGAACATAACTAAATAGAAATCATATAGAGCTCTTCTTGGGCAAACTCACTACAGGAGTTGAAGTGCTTCAAACTCTCTAAAGCTACCTTTCATTTATATAACAGTTTTCATCCCTGAGGAAACTGAAGTGCTTTAAAAGCTCCCTCCACAAACCCTTTCTGCTACAAAAATACTTTAAGTCATCATAGAGATATGGGTATATATATATAAGACACTGAGGAGTCCAACTTCTCACCAATAAAATGGAAGTGTATGTACAGAACTCTGTGGTCAGTTTACTTAGCAATGCAATACAACCAATTAGAAAAGAAAATAAATTTATAATTTAAACTAACTTTAGACAGAAGACAATAAATTATCTAGAATGAAATCTGTTCAGGACACCAAGACTTATCTTCTGACAATTTTTAAAATTACTGTTTGATTAAGAACCACAGTATCTAAAATCTATTTCACACAAAATCTCTTAACATTATCAAAACTATATCCCCCTAACACCAAAATGAGTTTTTGTCTGAAGGCTATCCTAGTGCAGTAAAATACCACTCTGTTTCCTCCATTTTGATATTGTATAACATAAAATTATTAGGGCTGACAAATGATTTAAAAATGTAATTATAATTAATCGTGAGATTTAAAAAATAGTTGCAATTAATCACAATATTAATTGCACAGTTAAACAATACTCAGCACCCTCCTGCGCAACCCAAAAGCCTGAAGCCCATGTACCCTGCTGCTCCTCCCCACCACCACCAATAGGTCACAGCCCTAGCCCCAGACTGCCCTGAACCCACTCCAGACATGCCCAACCAGAGTGGACCAGCCAGAACCCGTGCAAACAGCCCCAACCTTGGCCTGCCTCATGCCTGCTCCAGACTCACCTGCCCATGTTGAGCAGTGGCAGTGGCCAGGCAGAAGCTGCTTCTCGGCACAGAGGAAAAGCAGCCCATTGCTGCTGGACCCTTCTTGCTGCAGTCCATGCCTGGACTGCCCTGTGAATCCTCTACACTGCCATTGATGCCCCACTGGGTGGCCCAAAGGAAGTGGTAATGCCAGTGGAGAGGAGGCAAGGGCTCTGGGTGGCTACAGCAAGAAGGGACCGGCAGCAGTGAGGCAGAGGCGCCACTTTTCCCCTGTGCCGAGTAGCAGCTTCTGCCCAGCTGGCAGAGCCACATCTTGGATGGTGGGGGTGGGGCAATCAGGGTGACTTCCCTGGGCCCTGCATTTTGGGGAGCCCCATGGACAGGCCCTGCTGGCCACCACACACTGCTGGCTCTGTGGTCTGGCCGCTCGCCACCTCCTTCCCCCCACCCTCCCCACACAGCCTGATACGCCCCAGGCCCCACACAACCCTAGGGTCAACTCTGCCAGCTGGTACCTCTGCTTAGCATGGGCAGGTAAGTCTGGAGCAGTTGTGGGGCAGGATTGGGGCTGTGCACATGGGTTCCAGCTGATCCAGAGCTGGTCTGCCCCACTGGTCAAAATGATGTCCATGATTAACGCAATTCAAAAAATTAGTACATTAATTTGTTTTTGTGTCAATCACCTAAGTTAAATGTGTAACTATTTTATAGAATGGGTGTCTCAAATCAGCTTGTTTTCCTTTTCAAATAAATATTTTCCAATTACACTCCCATAACAAATCATACCAAAAATTTGATGACATCTAGAGATGTTAGTTAAAATATCATCTGAGTATAACTTTGAGAAGGGAAGAGAAACACTGAATGAATTTGATCCAATGGTTCATTACATCCATTTTTCCAACAAAACTGTTAATAATATTTACTACATATATAAAATATTGTACTACAGATATACATAGTGCTATACCTTTAATACTGTCAAAAGCTGTCAGAAAAAAATAATGAACTATTGACCAAAATGTAATGAACTGTTGACCAAAATCATTTCATATTTATGTTCCCTTCCCAAAATTATATTCAGATGATTTTACATTCTTCTACTTCTATTTAACATATATACTTACATAGCATAATATTTCATATTCTAAGATATGTCTGGCAGTAGAACAATTTCTCTAAATATTTTCATTGAGTTTTTCTCCCCACTTAATATTATAATTTGTTTCTATGGCCCCTGCTACACATTACATACATTATGCAATTAACTGGTTAATCACACAATACATTTAGACTGTCTGTATGTGCAAAGTAAGACCAGACACAAGCGCAAAGTAAATTATCACACAAAGTACTTATCACACAATTAACTTGTTAATTGTAGTCTAGGTACAAACTAATTATCACATAATAAAAATAACTATCCAGCTATAAAGTTAGTGCTTGAAAATGTGTAACAATTCTATAGCTTGTTTCTGGCCAGCTTTAATTTCAATGTGCAGCAGGGTACAGTTATTTGAATAAGTATTTTCTAGAATGTAATGGTTTTATTTTTGCTTATAATGCTTCAATTTAAACAAATTAGCAGTTCCTGTGTTTCGTTTTAAAACATACTTGTACATTAGATGTCTGAATAAGAGAACTGCCCTAGGAAGGACATTTAATATACTAAAATAGCAAAATGTCATTGTCTCACTAAGCAAACATATGGCAATGATGAGGTTCAACAGTAGTACAACAAATGCCAGGGGAATTTTCAGTATGAGATTTGACAGCATGTGGTTATGCAGTAAGGAAAGTAATTGTGACACTTGGTCTGCATCATTTAGAATCCTTTTCTCAACAGAAGAAACAGCAGGACTGTATTTGATTAAAACATTTGTTAGAAGAAATTATAAAATCAAAGATAAAGAGATATGTGCAATAAAAGAAAATAGTTTAATTAGATACATGAAAGACAAGGATATTTGTAGGTGATATATTTTATTGGAACAACTGCGTGATTGGGATAGACTTAGACAAGGTTTTAAATGCAGTGCATTCTTCTTCAGTTGGTCCAAATAAAAATATCATCTATAAGAATCCTTGCCTCTCACATATTTCCTGGATCATCATGGTCACCACATCACTCCAACCTTAGATATAAAAAGAATACCTATAGAAAAATATAGAATACCTGAAATAGACATTCTAGGGAGAATAAATAAGTAAGATTTTGTATCTCCACATGCAGTGTGTGTTGTAGGGGTCTCTCAGACCCCAGCATCTCTGTCCTCTGCTGTTCATCTCCCACTTCAAGGGGATGAGCTGGCAAGAAGCTGAGGCTTTATGTACTACCTCAGAAGACTGGATAAAATTGAAACAGAGAAAGACTACTATGCATGCTGGGAATATCCACCCCAAACAAAAGAAAAGATTGGGTCATGAAGCACTTCACTTCCAATACCATAGGAAAATGTCACAGATAAGGCAAACACAGGGCTCATACAGACATTCAGTTTCTCTTACGAAAGTTACTACTCTCCCAGGAGAAATCACAAGTGTACAGATTTTTTTCCATAGGGTAAATATGGCGACTCCAGGGCAAAAATAACCTGGGAAGACCAGGGTTAAATCACTCCCAGGCGAGTTTCTCTTGGGAGAAAGAATGTCAGCATATACTATGGTTTCTTTCAGAAGAGAACATGGTCCTCCAGTTTCTCCCCCTTCTTCTCTCCATTCCCACCCTGGCAGATTGTGTCACTTGCTAGACTGCTGCTCCAAAACACTTCCTGGTCACAATCTGCACACTGTGCCTCAGAAAAACACAAGCTGACCATGGGCAGTCTGGATCAGCCAGTCAGGGTTGTACTGATGTGATCTGCTACCAGGCAGACTAAGAAAGCCAGCAGAGCATGCTGAGATATGTGCACAACAACCCCTCCCCATCACTGTCCAGCTGCATAGTGCAAACTCTTCACCCTTCAGGGCCTCAGCATATTAATGCCTGTAAATGAGACTCTCAATAAGTTTTTCTACCAGGATAACAAATCTGGAAGAATTCTCCCAGGTTATTTGAATGTTTGTATGCAGCCCCACTTATGATAATAAGTGCCAATTTTCAATAGTATTACAAGTTATATTACATAAGTAATCCAGCTGAAGTTTATAAAAAAATCCTATGAAAAAGATCTCTTTTGCATACAGCTCATTTTCAAACAAAAAATAAAGAGGAAAAAAACCTTTTTTGTATATAAAATTTCTGATCAGCCTTATTAAATTGCTCAATGTATAATAAAATTAAAACACAAAATCACTGCCAAACAAAAAATCAATACAGGCACTGAAGAAATAATGTGTGGTAGATTGCAGGCCACAATGAATTGAATGATTAATAGTTTGATAAGCAAGGTACTTAGGTCTAGTTTACACTGGTAAAGATTTCCCAGTATAAGTATACTTAAGAAAAGCAAGCCTTCTCGAAATTGTGTAGCTTTTAACAACAAATGTGTATTTTACATGGTATAATTTATAATGGTTCCCTGAAATAAATGAACAATACTTGCAAAAGCACATTTTAATAGAACTTCCTGTACCCTCGAGACATTTGCTGATATAAACATTGCAATGAAGTGAACAAAAAAGCCTACCTATGGCGGCGAGATGCCCCCACAGGCTCCCAAGGCGAGAGGGCAGTCCCCATGGACCCCAAACCCCACAAACAGCCACCCCATGGGGGAAACTTATCTCCAGGGCTGCAGCTGGAGCCAGAGCAGGAACCACGGCCACAGCTGCATGAGCCAGAATTACGCCGGTGATTTAATCAGCTGTTCCCCAGGCAGGGAAAAGCTGAGCCCATAGCAGCAGCTGTTCCAGCTGCCGCGGGAAGATTTAAAAGCCCCACCAGAACCCAAGAGGGTAGGAAAAGCAAGGGTGCATGCTGGTGTAGAGCATGCCAGACATGCTGAGGCTCCTGCAGCAGATAGGAACAGTGCAGCCAGCTTGATGCCAGAAGGCAGAGCAGGGAAGGTGTTTGAGGCCCCTGTATGTTATGTGTGTATAATATAGAATATGACAATAGCTCTATTCCCAGACAAAGGACTTCAGACAATATTCCAACCCAACAATTAATATGATATATAAGTTGTTTTAGTTCTGGTAGAACCGGTTAGGAATTTGCCTTTAAACAGAAAATGCTGATTTACCAAAAGCTATGTTATTCACAGGAAAGGGTCAGTTTTGATGCACTTTTCATTTACAGAAATGGAAAAATTGAACTTCTTAAAATATTTTAATTTTTGTATAAAATCATTGTAGATAAATTTCAAATAGTCATTTAAAGTAAAAAATGTAAAAAAAAACCAAACAAAACAAATATCAAGACCAAAACAAAACCCAGATCTGGAAAATTTTGGATTTTGTTTAATGAAATTTTGACTTTGTTCCAATTCATACAAGAAACATTCAATATTTTGCTTATACGTATCTGCTAGTACAATAAAAAATAATTTGCTGAGAAGATGTACTGTTTAATATAACAAACTCTTACATAAATAATTCTACCTTGATAGACAAGGAAAGTACATTCTTCCACTGGTCAAAATTTGGCCACACTCTAAAAGCTTAAGCAGTGCACAAATCTTGATCTGAGACCCTGAACTGATGCCAACAACCACCTCAATATGAATTAAGAGGGATTCAGAGTTTTGGTATTGTTGTCTTACTAATAGCCTTGATCTAATGAGTAGATCAGGTATTTGACTTCAGTTACTTTAGACAAGAAAACTGGTAAAGAAAACTAGTAAAGAAAACCCCTGCATACAAAAAAATTGATGTATCCTGAAAACTCTTTAATAACACTTATATTAAAAGGTTGAATACTTTGGTCTCTCTTGATCTGAGGCAGGGACATTATCTTCTAATCTTGAAAATTCAACTGTGTTAACAACTGACCTACAGCAGGCTCATGAAATTGAGTCTTAAAGATCTGTTCCCTCACTGTAAGTGTCACAGAAATTATTTTTTCTTCAACAGTCACTAAATCCCTCTATCAATTGCCTGACAAGTACTAAACATTTAAATCAGCTTCTGAATGTCAACAAGGTTATAATGGAAAGGCTTCAGATCTTGTTTTGACTTGTTTCATAGGAGCTGTCAGCCATCCTTTCTGAATACACAAGCAAGTGGGGTAGGTACTGGAGCTTTGCATTTTCAGAAAATTAGAAACGTGAAGTACAAAAGGGCTAAGCCTAAATATTAAAATATTTATTAAAATTACAAAACCTGACAGGTGAATTCTTTACCAAATAGGATTTAAATGCTAACAAACAATGTTCTGGGTGCAGAAAAATGTCCTTCAACAAAGTAAACTTTTCCTTTTTATGATTCAGCAAAGATCTTCCAAGCAATTTTTCAGTTATAAACAAAAGTGCAAAGAAGAGCAATGGAACCAGGGTATTCATATTTAATATTTCAAATCTCTAAACTTTAAAAATGTGTCAGAAAGAATGATACTTAATTCACTGCAGCCCTAGGACAGAACTACCTTCACCTTTTATGCCACATAGTTACTCTAGTTTTAGGATTCCATTTACTCAGCAGATATATATAAAAATAGAAATAATGACACCACCTGCATCACTGAAGAAAAGCAAAGGAATCCAAATTAAAATTATTGCATTAAAATATGAAATAGATATCCATTCAAAAAGTCTACTTATGCATTATGTATAGTCACTGTTCCTTTCCTTGTCCTCTTCCTCTTCAGTGCTGCTCATTGTTTTGAGACCAGGAGATCACTGTGTTTCACAGAAACAAGCAACACCCCCCCCCCCCCCCCCCCACACACACACACACACACACACACACACACACACACACACACACACACACCCCCAAATAATCACTACCAATATGCAGCCTATTTATAATGCACCATTCTCTGTGGGGTAGATAAAGTCCATCAAGATTCAAATCAAAAAGACAGTTTTCTCAGGCTTCCTCTTGTCCTCCAATGATGTGCCATGATACCTGTCAACTGATGTACATATAAAATGGGCAAGGACAACAGAACTGCCTTAGCCAAGAGAAACTTTCCATCAACCGACTCTCCTGTGCAACATAAAAACATCTTACCAAGGAATAAGAAAACTCAACAGCCTGCTTGCCATCAGGCACCTTTGAGGTAAACAGACTGCTCCCAATTTTTATTTGAACCCGATTTGCATAAAATGAGCTTTTCCACCCAAAGGAACATATAACAGCCTTCAATTATCCTGTGCCATATGAAGTTTCAATCTACCTGGGAGAAACCTTTGCATTCCTCCCTGAGGAAGGGTGCATGAACCTGAAAGCTTGCAAAAAAAAAAAAAAAAAGAAAAGAAAAGAAAGAAAAAGAAAAGCCTTTATTTAGTTGGTTTCATAAAAAATATTGTCTCTACCAAGAGTTCTGACTGTTGGTGAGTCGAATATGTCCAAGTGCACTGGCAGCATAGGATTATCATGGAATCTAGCTAGGAAATTTACTGTAGCATTTCTACAGTGGAGATGAGGGGAAGCAATGTTACTGAAGACTGGTAATCATGGGAGTGGAATGTGGTACGCTGCACTCCAGCAAAGTCATATGCAACACAGTAACTGTTCTCTATTTTGATATTGTACACTTATAAAAATTATTCTATAATTCTGGGCCCATCAGCTTTACTTCAATATTTGGGAAATTACTAGTGCAAATTATAACATAGTCAATTTGTAAATATCTGCAGATAGAAGCGGTGATTACTAATAGCTGGCACAGGTTTGTTAAAACAAATCAGGCCAACCCAACTTGAGCCACTTCTTTGACTCATTTGGGTAAGTAAGGGAAATATGGTCTGCATAACTTGCTGCATTTTAGCAAGGCTTTTAACACAGTCCCATGTGACATTCTCATAAGTGATCTATAGAAGTGTAGGCTAGATTGAATTACTATTAGTTGGGTACATAAATGGTTGAATAATCACAACCGATTTAATGAACAGACGTCAGATTGGTGAGAAGTCTCAGGTGGCACAGAACAGTCTGGGTTCTGGTTCCAATGATGTTTAAAGTCTTTTTTATTATTATAAACTTGGGTACAAGGGTATACTTATTAAATTTGCAGAAGACACACAAATGGTTAGGGCTGCAGACACAGGAGAGCAAGACTAAAATCCAAGGAGACTGATAAATTGGAAAACTGACCTCTAAACCACAACATGAAATTTAGCAGACAAATGAAAAGTGCTGCACATAAGGGTACAATACACAAATATAGAATGAGGACAACAGACTTGACACTAATAGCACTAAGAAGGATATGGGGGTTATGATAGAAGATGAATTCCACGAGTCATAAATACACTGAGCAAAGGCAATTTTGAGTTGCATTACCAAGTAACACTATTCTATTTGGTGTTAGTTAGGCTTCAGCTAGATCACTCTGTGCAATATTGGGTAACACATTTTAAGAAGGATGTAGAAAAACAAGAAAGGCTCAAAGGATGGCTCAAAGGATAGGTGACAGACATGGTAAAAGAGTAGGAATGCAAGCCTCTAAGGACATAGGTATGTATATTTTGGGGGAAAGATTAAAGGAATACAATACAGCAGTTTTAACTGCTTTACTATATTGCTAATATCTTAAGACTCATTTTTTTCCCTAGGATTCCTGTGCTATTCACTAAATTTTCCTTTTCCCATTCTTTTTATATTGTGGTCTGACTCTGGTCCTTAGAATGTGCCACTTCCAGTACCTCCTCTTTTCAAACACTAAGTAGCCCCTCTATATTTGTCATATCCCTTTTCACAGGTTTTTTCTCCTCAATATTTAGACATGATCTCTATGGTCCAGACAAGCCTGCACATGCCTCTTGCCACATCTCAAAGCAGTTTGAGGCATGGCATGAGATCATGCTGGGAACAAAAAAATGTTGCCCATATATTTGCAGTGGGCGCTCAAAATTTGATACCTGGATATTCAAGTATCAAAATAAAGCATAGGTGAGAAAAGCAGGGCAGGGCATAATCCTGGACTATACCCTGAGGCAACTGGAGGCTCATGTCCTCCAAAGAGATGCTCTGGTAGCAAGCCAGAGTGTCTCTACAGCTGCCCTTTGCCCCAGTGCTGAAGCACGCTGCCTGCCCATGCAGGGCAAACAGCAGTGCAGGCTGCAGGGCCCTGGACCTGGGCTTCGTTACAGGTAAGTAGGGGGAGGGAGGGACTGTATGGGTCAGGGGGACCATAGGAAGGGCAGCTTGGGAGGGGTGGGTCCTTCTTCCACCCCCCACAGGGCTTATATGCCCCCCTGCACGGGCCCCGCCCCCTCTCATGGCATGCAGCTCACCAGAAGCAGCAGTGGCAATTGGGGCATTTGAGGCTTCATGGCACAGCCCCCCCATGAGGCACAAAGCAGCACAGCTTGGCTCCGGCCATCTGGTAGCCAGCGCTGCCTCTGCCAAATGGCATGGGTGAGGCCCAGCTTGGTGCCACACCACATGGGACCATGCACCTTTGGGCAGCTCTGGGCCACTCAGGCTGTTACCCAGGGCCCTACACCTCTCATGGGGAAAACCTATCACATCAATGTGGGTCCTGCATTTACAGAACCCACCTGGCCCAACAGCATGCGGAGCCGTGCACACAGGACCTGGCTTGCCACGACACACAATTCCCACGAGCGGCACAGGTGCTGGGTACAGGCTCTAGCTCCCCCTGGCTGCAGATCTGGAAGGACCTAGGCAGCGTTATTTTGCCCCAAGTGGCACAACTTGCCCCACACCAGAGTGTATGTCCAGGCATGTGCACCGAGGCAAAAATCCCTGGGTCAAATTTGTGCCGCTACTATTTAAGGTGATGTAAGTGCACATGCCTGCATGTGTACATGCACCCTATGAGATTCCTGCACTATTTTGTTCCATACTCAAACATAAATTACATCCTAAAAGGCTATCAAGGTTACCAAGGCAGGCACTTGAAAATTAAGGTATGTCAGAATTAAGGTTAGCGTGCTACTCTAGCTCTGGCACCTTATGCTTATACATCATGCATGTTCTAATTACACAATTACACTCTTAGATAAGATTCCTACCTAAACCCTTTTTTAATGACACTTATAAAGAAAGTGTCACCCACAGGCAAGAGAACAAGCATGGAACAAATTGTCTGAAAAATTATAGGAATTAGTACCATTAGCATTTAGAAAAAATGGTTGTAATAGAAGATGATAGGAAACCTTAACAGAGGGGGCATTACCATTGCCCTTAAAATATGTCTGTAGTCCAGACTAGGATTAATGGAGAAAGTATTATGGTTTATGTTTTTCCAGTACCAATCATGTTGACTGCATTCAGTTAATTAACAGCAAATGGGGAGAGCTTAGTTACACAGAAGGGAAGCAGTGTTGCCTTTTCTAAGGCTCCTGTGATGTTAATAGAGTATTTGCCTCAGAGCTCAATAAGGAAACCTGTGGATTGATCACACCTGAATAAGGGAAAGAAAATTTTCTTTTATAAAAGAAAGTAGAAAAAAAACCACTGACAGTTCTGTAGGAAACATGGAGGCAGCTGACTTACAGTAAGAGAAAATTGCCCTCTTTCCCTCCCACTATGATTACATAGTAGGACCAGAATGAGCAATTTTCCCTTTCCTTTCTCTATGATTATATAGCAGAAGTAGCATCTCAACTTCCTGCTTTGCCTGCTTTGATTATATAGTAGGAACACAACAACTCTAGAAGCCATTGTTGTTTGGCCTGATTTTGTTAATCTGAAGTTACTAAACTATTTTAACATCACTTTTGTTCAGCTTGCAATAGTGACTAATTAATATTTTATTTAAAGTTTACCACTGAGATAACACTTCCTTTAAGATATCACAAAGAAGCTATATGCAGGATATACTTCATGAGGGCAAGAGTATTCATACCTGTTATTTGAACATCCATCTGAGGTGCTAGTTGTATTTATTATTCAGCTATCTGAAAAGGGGAAAAGACTGTCCTTTAAAAAAGAATATTGAATCCTAACTTATAAATTGTAGTGTAAGTGTTTCAGTTATTTGTTTCAGCATAAGGCATGTTTCCCATTCTGTTTACCTGACTGACCTGTCTACTCAGTTATTTGCTCTTACTCAGAGAACATAAGAAAGAAATTGTCTGTATAACGGTTTGATCCAAAGACCAATGAAGCCAGAAAAAAGACTCCCTTACTTCAGTGGAATTTGGATTCACCCTCAATTTTAATGGCTGTTTTTTCCAACTATTGAAAATCTACTCTTGCAGTGAAACAACCGGTTCTTACTGAGATCAATATTAATTCATTAAGTCTTGGCTCTAGATTTTTTTTTCCAGATCATAATTAGACTACCACTCTGATCTGTATTTACTTTCAATAAGCTTCAAGTTAAAGTCATGCTGGTCCTTTTAATTTATAAAATGCTGATAGTGGCTTTAGCCCCCTGTGACTTACTGCCATAATTGAGATCAGTAGAAGCACCTGAGCTCAGTTAGTTTAAATGAGAAAAAAGTGTCGGCAATGTATTTTCTGTGATAGGCCCTTAGTTTTTAGAACCCACTTCCCACATTATCTGCTGAAACTTGTTAAAAATTCCAAGCATGCTGCAAAACTATCTTCTCTCAGGCTGTTACAGAAGTGAGGGGTTAACACAGGGGTCAGCAACCCCGGCATGCGTGCCATTAGTGGCACGTAGAGACATTTTTTCCGGCATGGGGGGAGGCATGCAAGAAAATTGTTGTTTTTTTGTTTTGTTTTTTTAAGTTGCTACAAGTCCCAGTGCTACAGCAGGCCCTGGGACAAAGCCAGGGGAACAATTTCCAAGAGAAGTGGTGCAGGCTTCTACCCTGGGGGTGTTTAAGAGGAGGTTAGATGAACAACTTGCTGGGGTCGTTTGACCCCAGTACTCTTTCCTGCCATGGCAGGGGGTCGGACTAGATGATCTGCTCAGGTCCTTTCCGACCCTAGAAACTATGAAACACAGGCAGGGACACAGTCTGTGTTCTACTGCCCCCATCCCTTGCTCCCGGGTTGTGCACTCCAATCTGGCTGGCCCCTGGAGGGAGTTGTGGGTGAACAGGGCTGGGGCCGGGGCAGGCACTGCTGGGTCCCCCCACTGTGGCTCAAGTCTGAAGAGCCTCGAGGCAGCCCCTGCTCCCTGCCTGACCCCAACTCTCCTCCAGCTACAGCCTTCTCAAAGACCTGAGCAATGCCCACAGTGACTCCCCAGGTGCCTGCTGCTCCCTGCTCCTCTCTCCCTCTTCTCATCACAACATGCTTACCAAGAAAAAAGACAAATACAGTTCCTGAAGTTTTATTTATTGTCAACAGGTTTTGAATTTTTAGAAAGCCTGGTATTTACAGTAAAAAAGAAAAGAAAAAGAAAAAAAAGCAACATTTATGATGAGTAACTGTATTAAATATGCAGTGCATCCTCCCATGTGCCCTCACCCCAGTTTTGTTTTTGTGGCGTGCCAGCACTCCGGCACCTTACAAGGTAGACATTGTGGGGGTTTTGGCACTCCAGCCAAAAATGTTGCCCACCCCTGGGTTAACATTAAAATTCCAGATCTGCATGTAGATGACAAAATCAGGTCTCTGTGCATTCTTTGTAAATGAATAAGATTGAATCAAGTCCCATTTCCTGGAACACCGCAAGAATCAAAAAGCAGGATAATGCTTCTTTACTCATTACTTCATTAACTTAACAATCAGCAACTGGCCCAAAAGCCGTTTTAACTTTTTCATAGAGCCTTACAAACAATCCATCTGCGGCTGTCCTTCATGCTTACTTGTTAGCTTCTCCATTTCTAGAGACTTCTTGCTGCAGGTATGTTCTAAGACGTGCCTTCTTCTGGTAACAAAATATTCCCCTCCCCCAAACACTTCCATTTGCATGGGTCTATCTGGGTGGTAAAATATGCCTACATATAGGCTGCTAATTTTTTCAACCATTTGGTTCTGTAAAAAAACATGGAACCAAATGAATGGCAGCTGCTCCATCCACCAATCTCAATTAGACCTGATCCAGAGATTATTAAGTGTATTAAAAAAAAAAAACAAGTCATTTGAGACAATCCCCCAGGGTACCTTGCAATTTATGAACAGGAATAAAAAGTCAGTGTGTGACCTAAAAAAACAAAATCCAGAAATTTCACATGTGTATCAGTTCCTGCAGCTTAATGATGTTTGTCAAATTAACAAAGCAGTCAAAAAAACATGTCATCAGAACTTATATAAAGCATTACCCCCTTATGAATAATTATGTCCTATTTCATATGAGAAGGCTTGCACTATCATTCTGCATTAGTAATTACAGCGCTATCTACCTAATAGATACTACAATCTTCTGCCTAGTATAGTAGTGAACCTTCCACTTCCAGTTGCATACATCATTCTGACTGAGATAATCCTAAACATTTTTCATGTGTGCTTCTAAAGCAAAAGTTCCCCCTAGAAAATAATTGCTAGCAATATGTTAAATCTATTAAATAACAGTTTATGCTAATATGCACCTCCTTATTCAGTAGTTCCTATAGCATTGTCTCAATATTAGCCAGTTGATCACATATTTTCACCATTAAAACTGCAGTTATGGTAAGCAAATCCTCAGCAATTAAAGACTGATAATCAGGGCCTCAGAAAGCTATGTTATATTTCCAGGGACTTGCACAAGCATACAAATACACGCATGTGCTCACATTCATACACCCCGCTGTGGAAAGATTTTAAGATGACTTGTTATTGCATAAAGGAAGAAAATAAAGATGGCTATAATGACTTGGCTCCCTCTACTTGTAGATTAAAGTACTCTACAAAATAGTTTCTGAAGTTATGAACAATGTACATTTGATTAGATATTACTTAGCATGCTATAAAAAAGAGGAGACAAGTATAATTTGTATTAAATCCCTGTTGAATGTTCATCATAACTTAGTCTTTTTACATTTTTCTTCAAAATTTTCAGTGCTGCTATAATTCTCTAATGAGATAAGTGAATTTCATTGCATTTCTAATTTTAAAAGTGTGTTTAAATTAGATAAAAGAATGATGGAGAAAGCACTGAGTAAGCCAGATAGAAAATGAACATATCCTTTTTTCAAGCTTGGAACTTCTACTGATGTCAAGGGAAAACAGAATACAGTTTGTTTCTTTATAGCTAGAAGGTATTACCATGCCTATATTACACTAATATGCAGTCATACTAGTATTAGATAAGGGAAGGCTTGATTTGTAGGTGATAAAGATGTTTGTTGCAATGTTTCCTTAATATGCAATGTTTTGTCTGACATGTAAATATAAAGGATAAACACTTCTTCTGCCATTACCATACTAGTGCATATTCCTATAAGATTTTGTTTGCACTTAACTATATTTGAATAGAAATAGACAAGAACCTTGTAAAGACATATCTTTTGGGAGAGTTTCTGCTCTCCCAGTAGAAGTCACAAGTGTACAGATGTTCAGGCTTTTTCTCCTGAAATAAAAATGGCCACTCCAGGAGAAAAATAACCTGAGAACAACCAGAGTTAAATATTTACCAGGAGATTTTCTTCTTGGAGAGCAAATCTCTGTTCATACTGTGGCTTTTCTCAGAAGAGATCATATTCCTTTAGCACCACCCCCCCACCCCCCCAGAAACAGTGTGTCATTTTGTGGACTGCTGCTCCAGCAGGGAGCAAAACATGTCCCATTCACAATTTTTTATTTTTTTGAAAATTAACATGGAATTGGAATAGAAGTATCTTAAGTCCTTACCAGTCACTCCTGAACAAGTGTCTAAGGCTGAAAACAGAAAATTTAATTTGAGGCTGTACTTATTGTTCTAAGTGTTGACTCTGATCAAAACAGAAGCAGCAGTGTCCTTTATATATGTAGACCTTCCAAGCTGCAGTGTGGCTTCTCTGCCAGTATGTGGCCAGGAAAAGCACAGAGCCCCATAATCCATCCTGAAATAACCACAGTTAAATTCAACAAGCCTCAGCTAACCTATAGGTGCACCGAGGTGTTGTGTATGGGGGGAGGGGGGGGAAAAAAGGGGACATACTGCACAGGAATCTGAAACAGGACAATGGACCTAAATATCTGTAGGATCCAGGAACAAAAGGTTTTATCTGGAAACAAATACACTATCCATTTACAGCATATCTAAACTAAAGGTAGATATTAGTCCAGGTACTATATGAGATTTGGCTCCTGCTTTGGGAAGATACCAAAGACGATACTATAGTAGGCTTTCCAGGTGGCCTTGCTAAGAGATTTTACCTAGAGGAGTCATGAGAGAAAATTTTCTTATCAGTTTAGGTAAATTTTAATACTATACTGATTGCTGCATGGAATGTCAGTTGCATTGCACAATTTGGAGTACACTAATGGTAGTTTTCATTCCCCTTAACTAGCAGATACCAAAAATCCCAAGATCTCTCTACATTAAAGGCCATTGGTAAAAAACGTTTAATTCACATCAGTTCTTTTAAAGTAGTCTTACTTCCCAGGCTGAATTCAATTTCTCTACATATTAGGTACATGTTCACATGCAATTAATGCAACATGATACACTCCAGAGTACTTTGAGTGGAGTGAACTGCTCCCAGGCACAGCATCTATATGTATGCCCAGTACAGCAGCGCTTTGAGCCAGCTCAGACCTGGCCTGGACTGGTAGCAGGCTTTGGGGTCATCCCCAGGCTTTGGGTGATAGCGTTGGGTGGTGGAGGGGCTGATTGGGGTGTCAAACATGTAAAGCTGTGTGGCTAGACAACAGCCAGGAGTCTGGCCCTGGCCCAGTCACCATCTACGCTGTGTTTCAGCACAGTTTATTACTCCACCATAAGACAGTATGTCCCCAACAGTGCTATCCTATGGCAGAGTTAGTTAGTTCACTGCATTTTAATACTGGTGCATATGTAGACTAGATAGTGATGATTTACTATGGAGTTAGGGAACTTTGCAGATAAGCACACATATAGATGCACCCATTAAGTCATCAGCTGTGACATAACCAGAATGTCATCTAATTCTGTCAGTCTTAGAATACATACAATATTGCTGATATCCTGTTGGTGATATCCACATAGGAGTAATTTATACTTCAAATAAAGTGGTACATCATGTTGATGTTAAATGGTAAGTGGAGTAAATGATTTTGCTGTGCTAGATACCAACAGAAGGCCTTTGCAACTTACATTCTCTCTATCTTTTTTTCTCATGAATGGCTCCAGATGACGGAGTATTGATCCTGTAGCTAAGGGAATCTAGATAGATCGGAGAATTTTTAACTGGTGGCACAGAGGGGGCAAAACAGATGCACTAGCCCTTTTTGCACTATAATCCCTATACAAAATTTTCACTACCTGGGTGTAGAATAAAGAACACTGGGCACATCTACAAGAGACAATGCACAGTAGGATAATGGACTGCGCATTACAACAACACAGCAAAAACCATGTTATTACGTTAATATGCAGTAGTATTAATCTACTGCATATTAACCATCACAAAAAAGCACGTAATCATGTTAATGTGCACTAGGACAGCCTACTTCACATTTATTTAATACTTCTAGAGTACTAAATCTAATACACAGTAGGCACTCGAATTAATGAATGTGTAGACATGCCCACTGTGCATGTTATGGCTTTATGAACCATTAAAAAGGCACAGGTAATACAACTCATCCCTTAAATTCCAAAACAGACAAATGAACCTTGTGCCAATTTTGATCCTACTCTGCCTTGCTTATGTTTATATTACTTTGTTCTGATTTAATTTCATGTTCTAATGCTGCCACATACAAGCATAAAACAGGTCTTATTTTCTGTGCTACCTTTATAACTCCATAGATTCCTCTCCTTCCAACCTCTAAATGAAATGTCTTCATTTTCTCAACAAAATAATTATGAAAATATGTATTAGAAAGGCTATACAAGCTGCAGTCAGTTGCGATAGTGATGGCCAAGGAGCTCCAGAGAATTTGATTTAAGAAATGATTTATAATAGGTATATTCCAATGGCAATAGATATTTCCACCTTTCCCACTTCCTTCTCCCCCTTCCCACCACAAATTCCTGAGGAAAATGGTGCTTAACATAAAACTTCTTGTTTTTTCTGGCAACACTTGGAATTCAAGTATCAGAGCAATGGACAGCAGTTGGAAAAGCAAGCAAAATTTATTAGACTGAATTTTCATTATAAGACAGATGCCAGGCTTGAGGCTAGAGGTTCTCCCACTACAACAGTTGCTGGCTGGCCAGGCAGGGGCTGAAGCCACCATGTGGTCTGTGGTCTGTGTCTCAGACTGGAACAGAACCAGAGCCATGACTGAGGGTAAGCAGCAGAAGATAGAAGAGGAAGCAGGCAGTGATAGGGAGACAGGAGAGAAGAGGTGGAAGGGGGAGGGTGAAAGCAGCTATAGCTCCAACTCCAGCCCTTAGCCTAGGTCAAGTTTAGATCCAGAGCCACAGCAGCCGTATGCCCCCCTACCTTGCACGTAAATTCAAGAGAAGGCACTTCCCCTTTGACCCCTCACCATGCTGAATAAGAAAAAAAAAACCCAATCTTGGATCCAAGTAAATGTGGTGTGCTTTGGGATATGTATTTTAACCAATTTTAGTACATTTTGTTCATTAAATGTGTGAAAGTAGAAGTCTTAACAACATTAGACCAGGAAGCAAAGTCTATCTATACTATTGAAAAGTCTATCTATATGGTGCCATAGTCAATGAAACATGTGTCAGGCTTTCTCAGAGATGTTTAGTGGAGTGCTTGGTTACACAGCTTGTACACAAAACAAAAAAACCCCAAACACCCCCACCAACCCAAACAAAACAACCAAAGACACCTTGTACAATAACCATAAAATAAGGGACTAAACAAAATAACAAATCTTTCAAATATGTATATTCTGTTAGCTTTCAAGGAGTAGATTTCAGCCCTTAAATTAAACCATTGCCGGAGCCTTCTTGAAATTTTGTGCAATTCACTGGTTGCTCACATGACAAAACTAATTAGTTTCTAAATCTAACTGAACAGGACAATAATATGGAAATGGAAAACACAAAGATTGAGATCAATCCCACTCCTTGTGGAGAGAATCGTTATCCACACAGTCAGTAAAATACATTATTTAGTTTATTAAGCCACTAAATTTTCTTCAAAGCTAATTGACTTTTAGAGTTGATGTACTGAAGCTAAAGAAGATACAACCCTGGAAAAGCATATCTTTTCACTAACAGAAAGCCAGTAGTGTTTCCAGAGAGCCAAATATTTTTCTGAATGTAACTATATATATAGAGAGAGAGAGAGAGAGAGAGAGAGAGAGAGACACACACACACACACATATACATACACACACGCAAAAGAACATTTTTTCCTTTAATACTTGCATGTCACCTACAACCAAATAACTATTTGCCAAATAGAGATATAACGTGTGTGAATGAACAATAAAATGGAACACAAAACACTTAAAATCTTATTACGTAACATGAATATATAGGAACTTTTTAAACTTAAGATCAAAACTATCTGTCCAGCTCACTATTCTCACAGTGGCAGATAGCACATGTAAGGGGGAGAATATATATGCAGAGCTTATCCAGACTGATCTGTCCTCTGCCCCTATTTCTTTACAGCGGCCATGTATACACGAGACACTGAGTACACAATAGCTTGTTACTACTATGTAGTAGCGTCATGTGGCACGAAGTGTGATGTGATGCCACTGTGCAGCAGTAACAAGCTACTGCCCAGTCTACATCACCTAAAAGCCATTCAGTGATGGTACTGCACTGTAACTCCAGTTGCTACACAGTCATTTAGTACTAGTGTATAGAAGTACTAAATTATTTGCAGCAATAACTGCGCAGTCAACATCTCATGTAAACTCAGCCAGCGTGCAGCAGTCAGAGGCCTAAGTCCTAATATGTAGGTTGCATAATAAACTATAATGTTTACCCACTGCATGATTTTGTCTAATCCTCTTTTGAAACTTGTTAAATTATCAGCCTCCTCTTTGGCAAGGTAGCAAACTGCTAGCTTGAGTATGAACATCACCCAGCTTTTAACTCTATACAAAAATCAATTTAAGGTTAAATTCACAATCACAAGAGAGATTTGAACTATGGAATTCCTAGGAGACCAGGAATCGTTTAGCACTGAGATGTCTCTGGCATTCACAATAATCCTGCCTACCTACCAACCCACCTTTGTAGGCACCTAATGTATTCTGAAGCTCAAGTTTCTACTAGTAAAGTCTACTAACTGCTTACATTTCTGTCTCTGGGAATTTGTACAACTTGCCTAAATCCTACTAATGCTGAGCAGCTCCTGTATACATCCTGACACTATTGACAAAATAGACATTCTCCTGCCTGTCTCATCTGTGAGGCCATATAGCCGTAACAATAATATATCTAACAAAAGTTGGCAGCAGAAGGAAGGCTCCACACACTTTTATCCCAACACACTCACCTAGCATATGGGAGACCTGAGTTTTCATTCCTTTTCTGTCTGATGGGACCTAACCCACATCTCTGGATTGAGTGCTCTCACCTCCCAGATATATACGATTCAGATGAGAGTGTTGAAAGTGGTGTACTTAGTATACAATAATAAAATATTCATTTGATCAGAGATAGACAAATTATTGTACAGCCCTCTGGTTAAAGCTCCGCCTGGAAAGGGGAGACCCTGAATCCTACTTCCTGCTCCAGTGACCATTTTAAGCAAAATAAGAGGTGAAATGTTTTCAAGGAGAGAAACAGAGTAGTTCCCAAACTCTGACAGAGTACGCACTGCCAATTTGAAACAATACAACCTTAAGTACCACCAGCAATTTTGTCATATAAAGTAATTATAATAAAGCTGTTAATGTGTACCACAGACAGATTGTCTGTGTACCGCTGGTAGTATACGTACCACAGATTGGGAACGGCTGGAGTATGCCTTCTTAGAATATGCATGAGTTGATATTTAGGTCATGTTCCTGGCAGATGAGAGACAAAGGTTCTTGTCCCTCCAGCACAGGAGAGTTTTAAATTTGGATCTTCCATGTGCCACGTAAGCGCCCTAACCATTAGGATATTCAGCAAAAGAGTTAAAGGGGCACCTTTTCCTCCTGCCTTTTAATGGGAGACAAGGGAGAACAGGAAAGAAGTCTGATCCAACTCCAAGAAAGAGTTCCCAGTTCTCAATCCCAAGCAGAGGCAAGTGCCTCCCTCTTGTCCATAGTTGTTTACTAAAACACTTTTGAGAGGCAGAGTTTACTTCCTCCCTATGACTTGCCTACAGCCAACAGTTCTGATTATCAGTTTCTATAGGTCTCAATTCTATAGGTTTCTATAGGTGCCTAACTCTCACCACACTTGAGATTGTGAATTCTACTAGTAGGGAATATTAAATGAGTTTTTAGCACCCGAGTTTTCCCTGTAAAGCCAGCCCTGAAAGCCCTTCAAAATTTTTTCAGGCAATCTCTGTCTAGAATCAATAGGAGTTCAATCTGCACAAGCACCTGATAGAAAAAAAAAATTAGGAATTTAGAGTATACGCTACCTGAACAACAAAATATTGCAAAATGACTATGGAACAGACAATTTAATACACAATCAATTCAAGGCTCCCAATAATAGAGAAAGAATTCTTTTCTCTTTAATTTAAAAAGGGAAGTTTAGAAGTCATTTAAACGTTTCTTAGAGTTTCAGGGGAAAATAACTTTTATGCAGTGTTTCTGAATCTGTTGAGTTCAGGGTTTGGTTTCTGTTTTGGGTGAAGTTATAAATTAAGACGTGCATTCAGGTCAGATAGTACAATACAGTTTTGCACTATTTTTACTATTGCTTCTTGCACACAAATTTTCTTCAATTGAACTAACATATGGCTCAAACTGTTGAGCAGAGCAACCTACTGTTCTTGATGTACTCAAACTGAAAAAATGATGACAAAAAATTGTACCTAACTATTTAACCCACTCCCCCAAACTCTTAGTGAAAGGGCTGTTTTAGTTTTTAAAGTAATATTTTCTCCTTTGGGTACATGATCGATGAATTCTACTTATGCAATTACAGGTCAGCTAGTGTAAGTCAAACACAGATCAGATTATCTGTTCAGTGAGTTTAGAAACTAAAAACAACATATTTGGGCTCAAAATTTTAAGCAGTCTATACTTAAGCAGATTTAAGTTATCATCTGACCATTTAAAAACAGCATTTTCATTCCAGTGCTCTCCAAGGACAAGCTCCTATTGGAAACAGATTCTATAAATGGCTAACCTGACTGACAGGAGGCACATCTACATGTGCACTTTAATGCACATTAGCCTATTTTATTGTGTATTAAAGAATCACAAAAAAGTGCACTTTTGCTAATGTGCATTAAAATAGGCTAATGTGCCCTTTTCTAGTACCACACAATAGAAGTACTAAATTTAATGCATGTTACCAAAAGCACATTAATAAACATGTAGATGCACCCAACACCTCTGAAGAGCCAGTAGGGTGATAATTTTCATATCCACAAAATAACAACAGAATTACTATTGCATGGCCTGTGGACTGAAAGAGATTTCACAATTTTTATGTACAGTGCATTTAGAGAGGAAGGGGGCAAGGACGAGTTAGGGAAGGTATGGCCCCAGGCAGTTATAAATTCAGTATCCCATCACTGTAACAAGCTGCACAAGTAACCCCACCAGAGCTGGTTCAGCATGTCCCCTGAGCAGCCTCTGAAGCAAGGTTTCAGAGCAGCTCTGTTTACAAAACCAAGATGCTTCCCCTTGGTGGCACACTCCAGCAAGTAGAAATACAAACTGTTCTCCTTTGGGGTTAATCTTTCAGCACAACACACTGGTAGAACAGCATAAGTTACACACCCTTCCCACTGGAGAGGATTCAGGCACAAAAAATGAAAGCAAAAATAAGTATATAGACTTACAGTGATACTCTAGTGTAGGCAAACCAGAAGGTACAGGAATGCATTGCTAAATCATGCCTGTTCCTTGTATACCTATTCTAGCATAAAGGATAGTATTAATAAACTCAGGCCACGTACAGACCTCAAAAAGCTGGGGGAAGAATCAATCTAAGTTATGTGGTTGTCTCTGACTGATCTAGTTTAGATCAGGAGCAAGCAGTACACATGTTTATCCCTGCTGGCAAGCACTGGCGATGCATGGGGGGTACACAGGGGTACACATACACCCCCCTGAGAGTACTGGTGACCCTCTGATGGCCACGGTCACTGGTTAGGCAAGGGGCAGAGGGGGTGGGGAGGCAGG
>NW_017728886.1:197861195-197867795 GCF_001723895.1 Crocodylus porosus | reverse complement strand
TGCTCCACCGCGAGCACCAGCTGGGCAGCATGGGACCAGGTGAAGCGGCCGTGTTTCCAGGTGGTGCATGAGTGCCAGCCGGGGAGTGGGGCTGCTAGCAAAAACAGCCTCAACCATTTCTGGAAGCAATGTGACCACTTTTTGGTGAGTAAGATCAGCCCCCACCCCCCCGACCTGGTCAGTGCGATTGGCCATGTGCAATTGGCTGTGGGGACCCCCTCCCCCTGGCCGCTGACTGGTCACTGGGGTGGCACCAACCCCCCCTCCCAACTTAAAAGGCACCAGTCACCCATGCTGGCAGGGAGGGTCAAGGGAAGGGACTTCAGGTGGGAAACACTCCTGCACACATCTCAGCATGTCTTATGGGCTCCCTATGCTGCCAGAACTGGTCCACAGAACTGCCTACAAGGTCTTGGCATTTGTAGGTGAATAAGGATTCAATTGCAATGCGGTGGATGGATGGAATGATGGGTGTATGTAGGAGCAGGTCCCAGCATGTGGCACCAGCTGGGTGTGACCCATGCTCCAGAGTGACTAGAGCACCAATAGCCAGGCCACCCCACAACCCTTTCCAGGGGATTCCAGCAAACACCCTGTGATTCTGGTGACACCCCACACCATGCCCTGGAAATTTCTAGTGACCTCTACCTGCAACACCAAAGTGGCTGGTCACGCTTCACCTGCTCCTGAAGTTTCCAGGAGTGTTTGCCTGCTTGCCCTAGCTTGGATGCTCAGTGCCCTCCCACTCCTAGCCATAGTACTGCAGGAACCTGCAGCTATAGGCCACAAAACCCTTCTGTCACCTCCACTGGCTAAACCACAGAGGTCACAGGGTCACCTCTGTGCAGACCCAGTCCCAATGTTCTGCCCCCCACACCACAACCCACCAGAAAAAGCTGCCCTCATTGGCTCCTACTTGGGAGGGGGCACTTCTATGCTGGTGCCCATGTCACAGAGTGCCTGGGTCTTGACTTTTAGTTGTAGGTACAGGTGCTAGGGTCAGGGTCCATGGTGGTGTGGGGGAATGGGGGTCCCTGGCTGGGTGTGCATGCCCGTGGTTTTGGTGTCATGGGGCTATACCCAAGTACATGGGTTCTCCTGGGCTCAGTGTTGGGTTCTGCATGTATGTCATGGGATGCTTTTAAACAGGGTGTTAAGGATGCAAGTGCATGGCCCAGGGAAATGGGTGCCCAGGTCCCAGGGTTCATGTGAGGGACACAGAGCCTCACTTCCCACTGCTACCTGTCTTCAGCTGACAGGTGGCTGGAGTGAAGACTAGGGAAAAGGGCTGTGCTTGCTCAGTGCTAGAACAGCCTAGGGGCCAGGCCTACTGGATGCTTAGTCACAGCAGTGGAGCATGGGCTAAATGCCAGCACATCACCCTGGAACAGAGATATCTGGGGTGGGAGGATGGACAAAGCAGGTTGGGATACCAGAGGACAGTGATCCAACTTGAATCTATAAGAGAACTGCACACAAATTCAATACATTGGTCTAACCTGAATCAATCTCAAGGGAGTATACCTTGGATGAAGTCTATTCCAAGTTGCTTGTGCCATTTTTAAACTGGTCTATGTGCACCAAATTTGTGTACTGTTATGGGTTTAGATCAATCTACATTTGCTTAGACCCATCTAAGTGTAATGTCTATATGTGGCATCAGGCATGGATCCTGATCAAGGTTTCAAGGCCTTAACCTAGGAAAATTTCTGAATGTGACCACTAGACGGAGTACAGTGACAAGAGCTATCAAAGAACCTAAGAAAAGTGCATTGTTTTCAAATCCCAATGCCAAAATGTACTTGTTTTAGCCTGGCTACAGTAAGATAAAAATGAATTAATGAATGAAAATATAGTGAAGATTATAGTCTAGGCCATCATTGTTTTTCATACTGGGATGTACATATCTGAACTGAGAAATTGAGAAATTATGACTGCCATTCATTTCTTTATGAGTAATTGGAACTCTTTTCTGTGGCGATATGGGGTAAAGACAAAATTGAGAACCTCTGCTTTAGATGTTCTGACACAAACAAAGACAGCAACCATCAAGAAAGAGGCACACATATATAAGGGAGCAAATCCTTACTGAAGACATTAAAAAGGAAAGGACAAGGATGAGGAGGTTGATGAGGGATTTTATAAATGAAAGTGGCAGCTGATTGGTGCATACAATCAGGGTGGATATTACAGGCTTTAGAAGCAACAGGGAAGAAAATGTAGAGATACTCAAAGGAAAAGGGGTAATAAGGAGGATTCATAGAGGTATTAAACATTATGCAACACTTCAGTGTGTAAAGATTTTTGAAGGTTTCTGGAATATGCTTGTGAGAAGAGATGTGATGCTTAAGACTCATTTACTGGGTGATATAGAATGGGCAAAATTCAAGCCTGAATCAGTTGGTATGTTTCCAGTTATTTTGATCCACAGATTCCCATCTCTTATGTTTTTTCTACAAGAATGTAAGGATTAAATAGGCAAGCACACACAGTGGATTATTATTTGAATCAGGCTTCTCACTAAGTCATTATCATTTGTTGACTCTTCACTGACTTATGCAAAATACATCCATGGGCCCAAATTAAGCCTCAGTGAACAGATGCTGGCATCACAAACTATGCCTCTTAAATTACTGTCATTCTTGCCTGTCTCAGTGAACTTTCTTTGGTCCCTTACAGGTGGTCTCTTTTGACAGTTTTAATAAGCTCATTAACAATACTATTTGGAAGAGCTCACAACACCATTTCTTGTAACACTCTATATTCTGTGGACACAGAACTTCATTTCCCAAGGCTGTCGTTCTAGTACCTTTCAAAAGCCCTGCATTCATTTTAATGAAAAACAGTGAGAGTTATTGTTTGAAATGAAAAAAGATGGAGTGAAGGGGGAGGGAGAAAGAAATAAATCTATATGCCAATAGGTAAAATAATTTCACATCACACAGTGTGTTTGAGACAGGCTAAAGACTACTTTTCACAACACTATATATAGCATATAGCAAGTCACAAGCAGCCAAATAACTGAGAGAGGAACGTAGGTAAGTGCCAAAGAAGTGTACAGCATACACAATATAAGAAGAGGAGAACCACAGATGGAAAAAAAAAAAAACCCTCTGAAGTTTGACAAAAGGATATTCCCTTTCAGAATTTTTTATTATTGGGAGGCCTTTTAATCATCTAAGAGGTTGTTATTGCTCTTTGCTCTCCTGAGATCCTTGAACATGAGCCTGAAGTAATGCTGCAGATTCACACTGTCTTAGAAGAAGCCCTCTGGTTTCCATTCAAAAAGCCCATAAACATACAGCCATTCATCACTTGGACTTGGGAGAACTAAATATTTGAAAGCTGCTGAAGGCCATGTGCCAAGCCAGTCAATCTCCAGTATTCAAATAGATGCTGGGATGAGAAGTAACAGTTTTTCCTGCCTTAGGGTAATTCAATAAGACCATGTTCAGCATAAGCTCCATCCACTTCATCATTTATTGAATGAACATTAAACAGCAAGTGGAAGGAGAAAATAGATGTAATTGTAGGTGGTGCATTAGCTGGCTATACATATATACACACACAGTGCCCTAAACCAGCTAATGTACCACCTACAGTTACATCTATTTTCTCCTTCCACTAGCTGTTTAATGTGCCCTAAACCAGCTGATGCACCATATATATATGATATCACATTCTTGTAACTAAAATATAAAAACCAGTGGCCTGATTTTCAAAGTTGCTAATTGCCCAAAGTTCACATTGGCTTCTCTGGCAGCTATGTGCACTGGCTGCACTTAATAATCAGGCCATTTTCATGTACAGGTGTGTCCTATTTCTTCTGCTCTAAAAAAGGGTACTTTAGTTAGTACCCAAGTATTTCTGTAGCAATAGGCATGATCAGAGAAAGGTCTAGCACATGATACATTGTGATGTTCCTGGCCAGCAGGGGATCATTTCTGGATCTTCCTGCATGTCTGTGTTTCTTTAAGCACTGTTATCCTTCACTCTACCTTGAAGAAGTCTGGAGGCTGCTAATACTTACTAGTGCTGAAGTCAGTTTTGCCTTTGGCAGCTTCTGAGGCTGCAGGGAATAATGGTAGAAGGACAATTAAATAAAAAACAGCAAACTATTTTTTCACTTGTGCACCAAAAAATTCAGTGGCACAGCATATAAAAGCTCACTTTCCATTTTCATTCCCATTTTGTTATATAATATTTATAAGATTCCAGTTCCAGCACTGATCTTTAAAATGAGTAATTTTGGGCACATCTATACTTGCTGATTTAAGGCATTCTAGCCCAATTTAAGTCACATTAAGGGCACACATCTACATGTGCATGCCCCTAGTGAGCCTTAAAAATGGCGACTTTAGGCTACTCAAATGGTTAAAGCACATTAATGCACATGTAGCCATGTTAAGGCACATTAATACTGTTTATGGACTGACTTGGAACTAACTTTACTCCCACGTCAGTCCGCACACATGGAGTTAACGCACTTTAACGTGTGGACATGTAGATGAGAGCAAAAGCACCTTAATGTGCATTAAGCTAATACACATTAAATTTAGGCATGCCAAAATGCACGTGTAGACACAGCCTTTGTGTCCAAAATTTGACAGGTTAATTTGAAGTGAACAAAAATAAATAAATATTTTTTTAAAAATCCACACTTTATCTAAAAACCTACAAACTGGAAAACATTCTACAGTTCCATTTGGATTTTAAATACCATAACTTGCTGTATCACAAGTCTTTTTCTTTCTAACTTTGACTGTCTTCATCATAACCATACTGATTATACTGAATAATACTTAACCAGCACTTTTCTTATCCAAGGGCATTGCTAAAGTTCATTAATCAAACTTAATTTTAAGATGGAAACATAACAGTTTCCTTCATCTGTACAGTTTTGTTCTTGTGGCCTTAGTAACATAAAATACTACATTTATTTTCCAGCCATCATTTAAGTGAAGCAAATTTTAATGGTCGGTTTAACAGTTTACTATGAAATAATGGTCTCAGAAGCTTTCTGAGATCTTCACCAAGTTTTGCCTCAGATATCCAAGGAATTGTTATCTCATTTGAGCCTACCCTTTTCTTCCGTTGTTTGTTCTTTCATGGATCATGCATCAGGGTCAGTGAATTTTGATTCCCAGATTGTTGTACACAACTGGAAGGTTATCATTAGCAGAGAATAACAACACTGACTTTATAGGCTCCATAATGAAACTTTGCTTAGCTTCTTTAAAATCCTTCCATTAAGGCCTGCAATGCTTTCTCATAAGCTTAGTTCATTTCTGCGTTTAGGCCCTGCCAGCAAGTCATTCAGTCTTGTACATCTCAAAATGAAAGATAAACCATTGTACTTGAGTTTCTCATGATATTCTACCTCCTATTTAAAATTCAATAGCTCTTCCTTACTAAGCATATTGTTATGAATGTTAATATCCACTGGCAAAAGGGCTATACATTTCTCCGCCTTGCAGAATGCATTCACTGGCAGTATCTAAATTATAAGAAGTGGACTGCATTTGATTTTTAGCATTTGTCAATGTTTCTCCATACAAAAATGCATTTTATCAGCAGTTTAACTTGAGGAGCAGTGCCCTCTGAGTGCAGAATCAGAGCTACTACTTTTAAATCAGTTCAATGGAGTCACTGTTCTCTAAATTACATTCTCTCCTTCTCTCATATAGATAATCCATTATTGTAAGAGACAGAAGAGATGTCTATTCCAAAGAAAGTTATGAACTGTCTTACCTCACCAGTAATTGTTCAGGCATGTTTCAGTTTCCCCTTAGCCCACTGCTCTCCAGGGGATTTTAGAACCAGACAATTTAAAGGACTAAGGTACATACAGATGTCACATTTGTCGGGGGGAGGGGCTTTCCCCCAGGACAAAGTGAGATCATTCAGCTGTCCATATCTGTTGTCCCAGGGCAAAGCCTAAAAAGATTCACAGGATAAAAAGTGCAAGCAGTTTGTCTTGGGACATTAAAACCATTTATCTGAATGGCTGTCCCAGGATTGTATCATTGAATCAATGGCAGAAAAGTGGCGGTGCATTCAGCCACTAAACTCTGACTGGAAGGGTGATGTACATTCATGTCAATGCTAAGACTTTTCTGTTCTGGAACGAACACAGGCGCAATTTATCCCAGGAAAAAGTAACACCTGCCCCAGTCACAGAAATAACTGTAAGTAGTAAACCAGGTTTGTTACAGAATGGTAGGCTGGACTGAATAGGTTTCCTTGCCTTTATAAAGATATTTTGCCAGCTATAGACATGAAGTGGTCAGTCTGCTTGACAAATGGACTGAATAGGCTTAGAAGGAAATGCAAAAAACTTATTTCTGACTTAAGATAGGTGGAAAATTATTTACTCAAATCTAAGTTTGGGGTCAGTTTAAGACATGTCCCTCCAATAATTAAAGTCTACACATGGAAAATCATAACAAATTTATACTTTTCCATGTATAGAATCTAATTATTGGAGGGTCACCATCCTTTCCACCACTGCAGGGGGGCAGGCAGTGGTGGTGGTGTGGGGAGGTCAAATAGGTTGTGCCTGCCCCCCCCACCTCTGCCCCCTGCCGAAATGGGACCAGG